>NC_066569.1:6950136-6997636 GCF_024679095.1 Eriocheir sinensis | reverse complement strand
ACAAGAAACAAGAACTCCAGAATACAAGAAACAAGAACTCCAGAATACAAGAAACAAGAACTCCAGAATACAAGAAACAAGAACTCCAGAATACAAGAAACAAGAACTCCAGAATACAAGAAACAAGAACTCCAGAATACAAGAAACAAGAACTCCAGAATACAAGAAACAAGAACTCCAGAATACAAGAAACAAGAACTCCAGAATACAAGAAACAAGAACTCCAGAATACAAGAAACAAGAACTCCAGAATACAAGAAACAAGAACTCCAGAATACAAGAAACAAGAACTCCAGAATACAAGAAGCAAGAACTCAAGAAACAAGAAACAAGAAACCAAGAAACAAGAGAGAAGAAAAGACGCGTCCAGCTGCTCCCCGCTCAAGACGCTGACTCCTGTACTGTTCGCGAGCAGAAGTGTGTGAACCGAGTAGACAAGATCGTGTGCGGCATTAGATTAGGAATTAGTTTAGGCATTACATTACAAGGCTAGAGAAGTACCGTGCGCCTCTGAAAGATTGAAGAGTTAAATAGATTAATGTGCGCATCTTTAAATATCCCAGAACTCACGTGCTTCCGCGTACGTCACCTTGTAACCATAAACAAACCCTAATAAGAAGGGTAGGGTTACAATCTCTCTCTCTCTCTCTCTCTCTCTCTCTCTCTCTCTCTCTCTCTCTCTCTCTCTCTCTCTCTCTCTCTCTGTGTGTGTGCCTTGCATCTACATATCAGTCTTACAATCTTTATTTTTCTTTATCTTTTTTTGTTGTTTCTTTAATTACTTAACACCTGATAAACGACAGCCACGTGGTGATAGGGAGGCAAGGTGTTGTTTTGGAGTTTCTGTTTTGCCTAATTTATCTATGTTTGTTCGTTTGCTGTGTAGTTCAAGATACATGTAACCCTACTACTCTGTCCCTCCATTTATATAATCTTTTTTTTGTTCTCTTTCTCCTTTCTAATCGCTTTCATTCGGGTGTTTGGGGGCTTCTGAACAGGCAGCTTATTGTGTCCGTGATCCTCCATCCCTACCTAATTCACCTCTTAATAATAATAATAATAATAATAATAATAATAATAATAATAATAATAATAATAATAATAATAATAATAATAAGAAGAAGAAGAAGAAGAAGAAGAAGAAGAAGAAGAAGAAGAAGAAGAAATATTCGCACCAATTGATATGCAAGAAAATCATTCCTATTAAACGTTATGGCTTTAAGACTCGATTTTAAGGGAGGCATCATTAGAAATCAATTTCATCTTCCGATATTTTTTTCTATGTGGCACTGGACTTTAGTATATACTGGATAAATCATAGATGTATCGTGTGCTCGTGAAAACGGTCTCGCTACAGTAGCTTCATGAGATTCGTAGTAGTAGTAGTAGTAGTAGTAGTAGTAGTAGTAGTAGTAGTAGTAGTAGTAGTAGTAGAAGTAGTAGTAGTAGTAGTAGTAGTAGCAGTAGTAGTAGTAGTAGTAGTAGTAGTAGTAGTAGTAGTAGTAGTAACAGCAGCAGCAGCAGGAGGAGGAGGAGGAGGAGGAGGAGGAGGAGGAAAAGGAGGAAAGGGCAAAGGAAAAGATGGAAAAGGAGAAGAAAAGGGAGAAAGGAAAATGGTGATGATGATGATAAGGCGGAGCAACACTACGTTTTTTTTTTTATAGTAACTCCATCAACACCTGACCCAGAGTAAGCGGAAATTCTCTCTCTCTCTCTCTCTCTCTCTCTCTCTCTCTCTCTCTCTCTCTCTCTCTCTCTCTCTCTCTCTCGCTGTTGCCACGCCTTGGGCGTTCTGTACCGTATCCGCCAGTTCTTCTCCCCCGCGCAGTTGCTATCCATAAACAGGGGCCTTGTCCGCCCTCGTATGGAGTATGCATCTCACGTGTGGGGGGGCTCCACTCACACAGCTCTTCTGGACAGAGTGGAGTCAGTAAAGCTCTTCGTCTCATCAGCTCTCCTCCTCCTAATGATAGTCTTCTACCTCTTAAATTCCGTCGCGATGTTGCCTCTCTTTCTATCTTCTATCGATATTTCCACGCTGACTGCTCTTCTGAACTTGCTAACTGCATGCCTCCCCCCCTCCCGCGGCCCCGCTGCACGCGACTTTCTACTCATGTTCATCCCTACACTGTCCAAACCCCTTATGCAAGAGTTAACCAGCATCTTCACTCTTTCATCCCTCACGCTTGTAAACTCTGGAACAATCTTCCTTCATCTGTATTTCCTCCTGCCTACGACTTGAACTCTTTCAAGAGGAGGGTATCAGGACACCTCTCCTCCCGAAATTGATCTTTTTTTCGGCCACCTCTTTTAATTCTTTTTTGGGAGCAGCGAGTAGCGGGCTTTTTTATTATTGTTTTTTTGTGTGTGCCCTTGAGCTGCCTCCTTTGTTGTAAAAAAAAAAAAAAAAAAAAAATGTCCGCGCCTTGAGTGGTAATGCCGCACGTCTTGAATGGCACAGGAAATGACAAGTAATGTTCCGAAATGGGGCAATGTACTGTAATGGATGAATGTACTGTAATAGTTGTAAGAGGTAGTGAAGGTGAGAGAGAGAAGGAAGAGCGGTCTGCCTGGCACCCATGTTTACGCTGAGCGGTCTGCCTGGCACACATGTTTACGCTGAGCGGTCTGCCTGGGGCCCATGTTTACACTAAGGACGGCGGGCCACAGATAACAACTTGTGATGTATGGCAGGGATGTCTGCTAGGCCTCAGGGTCAGCCGTTGTAGCTATGGGCGGGTACAGCCTCAAGCCAAGGGGCAAAGGAAGGCCACAGGCTGAGTGAATAACGCTGTTTCCCCTGCACCGGATAGAAAGGTGAAAGTTGCAAGACCTACAGACCAGCGTTGCCAGTCGTACTCTGAACATTTATCATTTTCAGGCTTTAAAACTATCGTAACCACACAAATAACGATAGAAAATTAAAATTATCGTTAAAACTTAAATAGAGTTTCCTGTCAATTCCGCATTCACCCCACTACCTCACCCCTCCTCACCCTACCAATACGCACATCACTCCCACTACTTCACCCCTCACACCATAATGATCACTCTCACCAACCACTACATAAGCTCCCCATCACCCCCAAAGGCATAAAACACTCCCCCGCATTCACCCCACTACCTACCTCACCGCCCCTCACCTCTACACAAGCTCCCTATCACCCTACCAAGGCAAAAAACACTCCCAATCCTCCACGCATTGCCTCGCCACCCCAGCCAGGCCTAAACATCACGTTCGGCATGGTCATAAGTCCCCCCCCACCCCCTCACACAACAATATCCAGGTGTCGAAAAGGTGGCCAGTCGGGTTTTAGTGAGTTTTTTTTTTTTAACGTTGATGGTACCGAGGAATGGTCACACTACCACCAGGGTCATAAATATACCCCTGGAAATGCCCCAAACACCTAGGAAACTCTTGTCGACCGGCCTCTTGCAGACTCCTTACGTTTTTATGTAATGTGTGCATGGGCGGCAAAGTGTTTAATAGTGTGACTGGTAAGCCTCGCCACCCACGCACCATGAAGTACAGCTGCATCCACTCATACCCGCTTCCCGCCACAGCCGCCCCTCCATCCTTTCTCCGTTTCTTTTCCTTTGTCTATTGTGTTCTGTTTCGCTACGCAGAGTTGTTGTTGTTGTTGTTGTTGTTGGCGGTGGTGGAGTGTGTGTGTGTGTGTGTGTGTGTGTGTGTGTGTGTGTGTGTGTGTGTGTGTGTGTGTGTGTGTGTGTGTGTCCTTTCTCCTCTTCTTCCTTATCCTCCTTGTCCTCCTTCTCCACGATAAGGAACAAAAAAACAATGAAAAGTGAGTGAAGGTTAGATTATCACGCGACACACACACACACACACACACACAGACACGCGCGCACGTCCTAAACTGCCCACCTGCCGACTCAACCACCACCTGCTCAGCCATACATAACCTAGATAGAACACCTGCCATTATCACCCACACCACCACCACCACCGCCACTGACTGCGAGAAAAGAAATTAAACTCAAAAAGGTAAATATCACATCCATCACTGCAAATAACACAGCTTTTACCAACTGTCATAGTGCTTTTTTTTGTTTTGTAACTTTTGTTCGTTTGTTCCATGATTCTTTTTATATTCTCTCTCTCTCTCTCTCTCTCTCTCTCTCTCTCTCTCTCTCTCTCTCTCTCTCTCTCTCTCAGGTTTATAAGATGAGCTCTTGAGACATTCGTGTTTGAGAATGGCTATGTATATTTTTTTGTTTCTATTTCCTGATACAACTTTTTTTATTATTATGTAGCTATGGGCGAGATAAAGTTAGTGATGGATGTAGTAGTATTAGTAGAAGTAGAAGTAGTAGTAGTAGTAGTAGTAGTAGTAGTAGTAGTAGTAGTAGTAGTAGTAGTAGTAGTAGTAGTAGTAGTAGTAGTAGTAGTAGTAGTGGTGGTGGTGGTGGTAGTGTCAGAAGTGGTAGTAGTAGTAGAGTGGATGACAAGGAGAGTAAGGAACACATGAGATGCTAAATGGCTTTATTGTTTTATATATGTTTGACCTTGAATTGCTACCTATGCTGTAAGAGAGAGAGAGAGAGAGAGAGAGAGAGAGAGAGAGAGAGAGAGAGAGAGAGAGAGAGAGAGACCTGGAAATACGTCTGCTCCCTCGCGTCAACAGGCAAAGGTTACACCGGAAGAGCGACAAAAAACAAACAAACAAAAGGTATTACATAACACCGGAGGAGCGAGAAGATAAGTAAAGCATTAATCATAAAGGAGTGAAAATATACCGGTCTATTAGAAGATACATTAGCATCCATTAGTCCATTAGCAACCATTATATCTCCACTTAACCCGTCTCCACTTCACCAATCTCCACTTCACCAATCTCCACTTCCCCAGTCTCCTCGGTGCCAGTCCCACCTTCCCAGCCTCACACTACGTCAAACTTCCCGTCGAGGAATTAAGTCCTGATGAACCGCCGAGATAGCCCCATCCCTTCGAGCACACTCACCCATGAAGGGGCTATTACACTGGGCAAATTTTCCGTGGATCTTCAGTCAAACCACGATTTCCGCTGGCGTGGTTCTCATATTTCCGTGGTTTTCTGACGTGTCCACGATCTTCCAAAGCTACGGTAGATTTCACCGAAGGACGACGGTATTACTCACCATCAGCAGCAGCAGCAATAACAAGAAACATTAATGAGAACCACGCCAGCGGAAATCGTGGTTTGACTGAAGATCCACGGAAAATTTGCCCAGTGTAATAGCCCCTTAAGTCCTGATGAACCGCCGAGATAGCCCCGTCCTTTCGCGCACTCACCCATAAGTTATCACAAAAGACAAGAAAGCAGAGGGAGTAAGGCTAACCCTGTATCTGACTTATCAGCAGTAATGAATGTATAGACGTAAAGACATCCACCATCGGCGACACTCTCAGAGGGTCGTATTTTAAAACATTTCGTCGCCCGAGTTCACATATTTGCCAAGGCTTTCATGGGAGTTTTGGGCATTTCCAGGAGTAGTTCTATGAGCCTGGTGGTAGTTTGACCCTTTTTCTATACCGTGAACCTAAGAAAACACTCATTAGAACCCAATTGATCCCCTCTTTGACCTTTAGAAATAGTTGATGTAAGAATCGAAAGTATCTTATAATACCAGCCTCTACATCGAGGAAATGGAAGGTGAAACAAAACAATGCTCACTCACCCACGCGTAGCGCCGGGCATACTCAGGGCATACAATCTTCAACAACAACCAACCGGCCTTAACTCGCGTTGCGTCGGGCATACTTATTAGCCTCAAGTCACCAAGGCCGTCCACACCGTTAGCAGCAAATCATGTCTCCCAAGAAAATGACCCGAAAGAAAGTAGCAGAAAATCAACAGAAACCACAGAAGCAACAGCAGAAGTAGCAGAGGCAGTGGCAAGACACGGAACAAGAAGCAGAAAGACTAAGTGAAGAAGCCAAGAAGCAAAGAAGTAAAGAAGCCAAGAAACTATTAAAGAACAAGAAGACAGGAGACTAAGAAAAGCAAGAGAGCAAGAAGCAGTAAGTGGGAGCGGCGAGTAGCGGGCTTTTTTATTTATACCTTTTTATTGCCCTTGAGTCGTGTCCTTTGATGTAAAAAGAAAGTGTAGAAGACAAGTTCAAGCTCAAACCCTGCACCAAGCACAACATACCGTCCCCCCTGTTACCCGTGAGTAGTAGTGTGAACCGTACAGGTCTTGTGCGGTAATAGGTTACGATATTTTAGCATTACTCATTACAGGTTCTAGGTTGTGTATATACATTTTTTTTAGTCAAGGAAGCAGCTCAAGGTCAAGGATAAATGAAAGCAAAAAGCCCGCTACGCACTGATCCAATATAGATTTAGAGAAGTGTCCAAAAGAGAGGTCAATATCGGGTGGATAGATGTATTGACGCTCCTCGCTCGAAAAAAGTCAAGTCGTAGGCAGATGGAAATACAGACGCAGGAGGGCTTTCCAATACTGTTTGTTTGAGAGTTTTGTATAGGAGAGGTGAAAGATCAGCGGCCATAAAAAGGACAGAGGTGGCGAGGGAGGGTTAGGGGCAGAGACAGACACAGAGACAGAGAGAGAGAGAGAGAGAGAGAGAGAGAGAGAAAGGTGGTGAGGGAGGGGTCCAGGCAAGGTAAAGGGCCGAGAGAGAGAGAGAGAGAGAGAGAGAGAGAGAGAGAGAGAGAGAGAGAGAGAGAGAGAGAGAGAGACTGACTCCCAGGAGACAATGAGGAAACAGTAAACCAGGCATAAACAAAGACAAAACCAAAGAAACCGTCTCTCTCTCTCTCTCTCTCTCTCTCTCTCTCTCTCTCTCTCTCTCTCTCTCTCTCTGTACTGGACTCTCTCTTCCTTTCCCCAGCCACACCAACCATATCCTCCTACCTCTCTCTCTCTCTCTCTCTCTCTCTCTCTCTCTCTCTCTCTCTCTCTCTCAAAAGAAACCGCAAAGTCGTTACAGCGGCAAGCAGCCACGAGGGAAAACCAAAACCGGATGGCGAGGGCAAAGAGAGAAGAGAACACACGAAACAATAGCAGGGTTGGTGTTGTGTTCCCGCCTGACCGTACCATAAAATCCGAAAATCCGCCCAAAACCCGCCAGCTTCACCTTCAAAAACCGCCAAAAGGGAGCCCAATGTTTTAGTAGAACCTATTCTATTGTAACAAGGTACTCTAAAAAAACAAAGGCAGAAAATGGAGACGTACTAAGTATTTTATATGATCCTAATATATGTATGTATCTATGTATGTGTGTATAAATCAGATCAGACTATGCCACTATGGAAAATGACACACACACACACACACACACACACACACGAGAGAAAGACCCGCAGCAGACCAAAAGGTGAATTACACACAACACACACACACACACACACACACACACACACACATAAGCAAACAAAAATAAACATACTCTCGCATTAGTTATGAAAGTGAACTGAAATATAATCAAATAGAAGGGAAAAGAAAAAAGAAAAAAAAAGCAAGCAAAGAAAAACACACGAAAAAATAAGAAAAAATAATATAAGATGGAATAAGAAATAAATCGTGTTGCTAAATAGAATGGAAGAGAGATGCAATAAAAACAAACACAAGCAAATAAGATAAAAACACGAAAGAAAGAAACAAGAAGAAATAAAAAAAAAGACAGACCAAGAAAGAAATCCTCTGTTACGTGCTGCTGTTCATGAAATCCAAGTGAAATTACCCGCAAACACGGTGACCTTTGGGGGATAAATAAATGCTTAGCCAAACACGCCGGGAGGAAAAGGTTGGGCATGAATAATGAAACTCCGACAGCTTACGTGTATCTTCAGAGAGAGAGAGAGGGGGGGTGGAGAATATGTTAATCGTACGAAATGCTGGTGGTAGGCTAATGGTTGTGACGGAGGAGTGGTGATGCTGATTGTGGAGGAGATGGTAGCCTAATAGTGTAGATGGCAATGGTGTAATGGTGATTGTGGTGGTAGTGGTTGTGGTTGTGGTGATGAAGTTAGAAATGACAGTGGTGGAAATGGTGATGAGTGTGGTGGTGGTGGTTGTGGTGATGAAGTTAGAAAAGATAGAGGTGGAAATGGTGATGAGTGTGGTGGTGGTTGTGGTGATGAAGTTAGAAATGATAGTGGTGGAAATGGTGATGAGTGTGGTAGTGGTTGTGGTGATGAAGCTGGAGATAGTGGAAGTAGAAATGGTGATGGTGGTGGTGGTAGTGGTGATGGCAGGCTAATGGTAATGCTATCGATCTCAGGAGCTGTAATATAACATTCCCCAAGAGAACGCATGACCTTCAAACGCTCCCCCATGAAAACCCCAAGACAACGCCTACCCCGCACCGCATATTGGAAAAAAAAAATAGGTACAGTATTACCCTGCTTTTGGGTTTCACATCAACTATTTCCAAAGGCTAAAAAGATCAGTCGGGTTCTTATAAGTGGTATTTTTGGTTCATGGTACAAAAGAAGGGTCATACTACCACCAGGGTCAGAAAACTATCCCTGGAAATGCCCACAGCTCCTACGAAAGCCTTGTGTGCTTGAGGGAGGAAATGTTTCATAATACGACCCAACTCCCATCCTAGGTTTACATGAGCTCGGCAAGGAAACTCAGGGCAGGGCGGGAGGCGAATTTCCCCTTTTTAAATGGGTAATACGAGGCGCCCACTCTTGAACGGGTCAGGTTATGTTAGGTTGAGAAGGGAATGGCTTCTTAATTTCCTTCTTCTTAAATGTTAAATCTTCTTCCTGCTTCTTAAATGGCTTCTTAATTTGAGGGGAGGGGGTGGGGATATAGTTTCGGAGCTACAGCCGAGCGTCTTCACTAGTTTAGGGCCGCTTTTGATCGTTAGCAATGGCTGTTATCGCCGCTATAGTATTTCCACGTAAAAATGGCCAATGGGGTAGTGGCGGCTGCGGGGTTAGCCTAGCCCCGCACCTTGCCACACTCTCAATACCTCTCCCTTTCCTCTGTAGCCGCCACTACCCCATAGGCCAGTTTCACGTGTAAAGCTATATAGCGTCGATCGCCGCCATTAGTAACGATCAAAACACACACCAGTAGAGAGGAAAAAATAATGCGGGTTGGAGGCAGACACAATGCCCCATCTTCAACACACCATTCATGTACACTTCTTATTGTTTTATCTCCTCCGCTCTCCTCCTCAAGTGCCATAATTCTTAAGGCAATAGAGAGATAGAAGATCTTTGTCTCGCTGCGGGTGGCCTTGGTTTATATGCGGCCGGGACTGGGGCCGCGGGAGGCATTAGCGGGCGCGGGAAATACGGAGACAAACACCAGTAACAGACATAGTATTAATTGGATTATGGGTATTATTGGAAGTTTGGATTAAAAGGTTTAAGATGCAGATGTCTTATTACGATTGAGTTTTATAGAGTGCTTTCCACCTTACACACACACATACACTCTCTCTCTCTCTTACACACACACACACACACACACACACTTATCGATCTTTTTTTTTTTTTTCAAACGTCAGTAAATCAGTAAACAACAGATAGGGTATGCCGTGATGTTTTCCTTAAGTTAGTTTGATGTTATATAAAGTGGTTGCAAACAATACTACACGAAACTAAAAATAACAACATATATATATAATTACGAAACGAAGAATATTAAAATGAAGTTGCTGTAGGTAGATAGAGACAGGTAAGGACAGGTAAACAGATAGACGGTAAGATAGACAGATAGACAGAAGAATGAATATAAGGAAGCAAGTGAATGAAAGAAAGAACGAAAGAAAGAGTACGAAAAAAGGAAGGAAGAAAGGAAGGAAAATGTAAAGTATAACACAAAGACCTTTTTGTATTGATTGGCTATTGGGAAGTGGCTATAATCAGTAACGCAAAAATATTAATAACTTCTTGTAATTACGAAGGTGAGAACATTAAAATGAGGTGGTTATTAGAGCCTAGAGCTAATACTACAGTCCAAACCGAACTAGGCAATCCTATATACGGTACGTGAATTTTCTTTTTTTATTCTCTTTCTATTCTTCCAAATTTAGCTTTTTTTCCTATATTTTCATTCACATTTTTCTATCTTATCCTCTCTTCTATTTCTTTTTTTCATTTTTTCTGTTTTTTTTTATTTTTTTTTTTTCTTTTTTTTCCGTTTTCCTCATTTATCCTCTTAATTTTTCACTAATTCTGGCTGTAATTCCCTTTTATCCTCATTCTTTCCTTCTTTTTCTTTCCTTTCTCTGTTTTTAGTTTTTTTTCTCTTATTGTTAGCTTTCTTTTCTTTACCTACTCACACAAAAGATTCAAAGATTCCTGTCTCTTCTCTTAACTTATAAATATACACTAAACACTAGACAAGGAATTTTCGGAGTCTATGGTATTGATTTGGGAGTTAACTAAGTCCATCTTGGCGAACTGTGAAAGTGGCCCTAAGACTCTTAATTCTGTATCGTAGTAGGCTATTTGTAAGCGGTTGTCATCAGTAACACACTAAAATTAAAATAACTCCATGTAAATACGACACGAGGAATATTAAAATACCGCATTAAATAAGTAACAACGTGTAATTACACTAGGAAGATTAATTTTACCCCCTCCCCCTTTCCTTCCTCCTGCGCGTGATCTTAAAATAACCAGGAAACCCCACACGAAGGAGTCAGTACAATCACATTAGTAGAATAAAAAGAAGAAAAGGAAAACAAATGAGAGTACTGTACAATGACATGAGTAGAATAAAACAGGAAAAAAGGGAAAACAAATGACAGTACAATGACATAAGTATAATAAAGGAAAAAACAAAGAAAATCCAATGACAGTACCGTGACAAGCACAATAAAAACATGAAAAAAAGGGAAAACAAATGAGACAGGACAATGACAGTAGAGAAAGGAAAACAAAAGACAGTACAATGACATAAGTAGAACAGAGTAAAAAATAGGGAAACAAATAAGAGTACATTGACATATGAATAAAAAAAGGAAAAAGAGGAAAACAAATGAGATACTATAATGACACAAGTAAAATAAAAGGGAAAAAAAAAGGAAAACAACAGACAGTACAGTGACATAAGTAGAGTCAGGGAAGTAAAACATTATGTAGAGTCAGGGAAGTAAAACAGACATCAAATACTAAAATCCATGCACACAAATGGCTACTCACTACTGAATCACTTAAATCTCCGGTAATTGTGAAGTTATGCTCCCCTCCTACCTCATGCGTTAGGCTAAAGACCCTTGTTAGCTATAAAAAAGACAAATATAACAAAATAAATAAATAAAATGCATGTACGTAATCTAAATTTATCCCCCTTTTAATAGCTAAGAGCCGTGAATTTCGTTCCTTAACTGTAAAATTGAGGTGGATTATGGTGAATTCTGAGTGGCGGAGCTAAACTACACAATTACCGAGAAGTGGATGGTAAAAAAAGATAAAAACGGACAATAATAGAATGTAAACCAGTGGCCTCCCCCGTTTACATACTTCACATCAACTAAATAACTCCCCCCACCCCACCCACCCCACACACAGATAACCTAAGATAAAGATCGGTTTCCTTAACATGCCCAATTTGCCCATAATCTCGTTCCTTATCTTGCGAACAACAGGGAATGTGTAGATAACTGTTGCCCACTCCTCCGCCAGTCTCAACAACGGGGCAGCGCGAGGTCATATCACACGGGCACTTGATAAATCTAATCAAACTGAATTGAACCAAACCTCACTCTATCTAATCTCACCTAACCTAATCTGTCCTGACCTAACTATATCTCACCTAACCTTACCTGACTACATCTAACCTAACATGACCTGACCTGACTACAACCTAAAGTAACCTCCCCCTGCTGCTAGAATGCTCAAACCTAACCAGACCTGACTAAATCTAACCTAACCTGCCCTGATCTAACTATCTCACCTAACCTGACCTGACTACATCTAACCTAAACATGACCTGATCTGACTATATCTAACCTAACATGACCTGACCTGACCACAACCTAAAGTAACCTCCCTCCACTAGCCCCTGCAGCTAGAATGCTCAAACCTAACCTGACCTGACTAAATCTAACCGAACCTGCCTTGACCTAACTATCTCACCTAACCTGACCTGACTATATCTAACCTAAACATGACCTGACCTGACTACAACCTAAAGTAACCTCCCTCCCCTCGCCCCTGCTGCTAGAATGCTCAAACCTAACCTGACCTGACCTGACTAAATCTAACCTGAGGACAAAAATAATGTCAATCTAATCCACCCTGACCTGAATAAATCTAACCTAGCCTCCCCCCCTCCCCCCCACACACCCCTTCCTTACTTCAACTACCAATAAATCAAGAAACTGGTGGAATAAACAGAAAATGAGGACAAAAATAAAGTAAATCTAATCTAACCTGAACTGAGTAAATCTAACCTAACCTCCCCCCCTCCCCCCACCCCCCTTCCTTACTCCAGCTTCCAATAAATCAAGAAACAGGTGGAATAAACAGAAAATGAGGACAAAAATAAAGTAAATCTAATCTAACTTGACCCCAGTAAATCTAACCTAACCTCACCCCCCTCACCCCCACATACCCCCTGCCTTACTTCAGCTTCCAATTAATCAAGAAACTGGTGGAATAAACAGAAAACTAAAACAATAATAATGTAAATCTAAACTAACCTCAGGGCCGTAATTTCTGGGAGGGCAAGGAAGGCCTATAGCCTCTTTTTTTAAGCTCTCCACGCCTTCCCAGGGTCACTTCACATGCTCCCACACTCGAATTTTATCACCACAAGACAATAAAGTAAATATGAAACAGTGGGTAGCGGGCGGCCATTCAAATCTTGCTATACCCTAATGGTTTTCTCCTCCTGCAGCCGGGTTTTTTTCTCTCCACGGTTTGTCAACGCCTTCCACACGCTCCCACACTCGAATTTTCTCACCACAAGACAATGAAATAAATAAGAAACAGTGGGTATATCGCAAACAGACATTCAAATTCTGCTTACCCTAATGGCTTCCTCTTCCTTTAGCTTCGTTTCTTTGCTCTCCACGGCTTGTCAACGCCTTCCACTTCTTCCTAGAGTCACTTTACACGCTCCCACACTCGAATTTTATCACCACAAGACAATAAAGTAAATATGAAACAGTGGGTAGCAAACGGCCATTCAAATCTTGCTTCCCCTTTTGACTTCCTCCTCCTCCAGCTCACCATAGCTTGTCAACGCCTTCCACTTCTTCCTAGAGTCACTTTACATGCTCCCGCAGTTGTCTGATCACCACATGACAATGAAGTAAATAAGAAACAAAATATGAAGCAAATGGACATTCAAATTATGCTTACCTACCTTAATGGCTTCCTCCTCCTTTTGCTTCGTTTTCTTGCTCTCCACGGCTTGTCCACGCCTTCCACTTCTTCCTAGAGTCACTTTTCACGTTCCAACACTCGAATTTTATCACCACAAGACAATAAAGTAAATACGAAACAGTGGGTAGCAAACGGACATTCAAATCTTGCTTACCCTAATGGCGGCTTCCTCCTCCTCCACCTTCGTTTTCTTGCTCTCCACGGCTTGTCCACGCCTTCCACTTCTTCCCAGAGTCACTTTTCACGTTCCAACACTCGAATTTTATCACCACAAAGCAATAAAGTAAATACGAAACAAAGTAAATACGAAACAGTGGGTAGCAAACGGACATTCAAATCTTGCTTACCTTAATGGCCGCCTTCCTCCTCCTCCACCTTCGTTTTCTTGCTCTCCACGGCTTGTCCACGCCTTCCACTTCTTCCGAGTCACTCCACACGCTTCCACACTCGAATATATCACCGCAAGTCGATATTTTCTTCGCACTTAGTCAAAAAAACGCGAATACCCTAATGGCCGCCATGCACTCAACCCACGTTTTCTGCCTGTCACTGTCAACAAGGTGTCATGCGAGCGTTTAGAATTACCCTTTCCTGGTTTTCTGTTCTTATCATTGAATTACTGTTATTTGTATTATTGATACGGTTATCTCCATCGTCTTGTTGTACTGCATGTTGGCTTTTGTTGTTATAGAATGTTATTTAATGTTTACATATGCACTGCCTAGTCATGCGAGGTTTTAAAAATGATACTTATCTTGCTTTTTTCATCATTATTGTCGTGTTTCATGTGATTTTGTGGCTATGTAATGTTTTTTTTTTTCTTATGAATTGTCAAATGGGAATATATAAACACCCAATGCATTCTATTTTCAGTCATCATATCATGTGTTGTCAAGTGTGGCTTCGCAAGCCGTTATCAGCTCCTTGATCGAGTCAACATCTTCTAGTACCGTGTTTGTCGATGTGTGTTTCTGAGTGTGCCTGATTACACATTTAGCTCGTGTGTATATGTGGGCTGCCATTGTGTAACTACCTTACACAGTGTAGTACACACAGAGGTCCCAGGGTTCGATTCCCGCACGGAGCGGAGACGGATGGGCAGCCTCCTTTGACCCGTGTGACGCCCACACATAGCTTGGTATTCTATGAGACGCGAGTGGTTCCTAAACTTTTTTACATTATGCCCCTCCCCCCCCTTATCCCTTGTTTATATATATATATATATATATATATATATATATATATATATATATATATATATATATATATATATATATATATATATATATATATATATATATATATATATATATATATATATATATATATATATATATATATATATATATATATATATATATATATATATATATATATATATATATATATATATATATATATATATATATATATATATATATATATATATATATATATATATATTGAAACAAGTGAGGATGATTCAGTGTTACTCCTTCATGTGTGTGTGTATTTGCAAAGCAATTTTAGGCAGACGGAATCACGCCCCCCTTGTATCCAGCTCACACCCAAACTGGGGGGGGTGCCCCCCAGTTTGGGAACTACTGCTATAGACGTTTCCTTTTCTTACATTTATCATTTCAAAAAAAAAAAAAAAAAAAAAAAAAAAAAAAAAAATAGGTTAAACGGGTCCCCATGAGTGTTTCTTTACGTTCATGGTGCAGAAACTTTGTCAAACTACCACCAGGGTAAAAAAAAATACCCAAGGAAATGTCCACAAATCCTACGAAAACCTTGGTAAATGTGCGTGTCTGGGCTCCGAAATGTTTAAAAATATGATCAATGGTCCGACACATACTGTCAGTTTGGATGAGGCACGAACCTCTTCACAGCTCTGCCACATCACCCATAATACATCAATCCCTCCCTCATGTGTCATCTACGTACTACTTGAAATTTTATCTGATCATTCGGTACACATCAGATAAGATTTGGCAGTGCTGTGGCCAGGGAACTCCCGGAGCTGACCTCGTAACTGAGCTGAACTGTGAACCCTTAACCCCTTGACTGTGGATTCCCTACAAGAAGACATCACCAAGCTATAGGAATGGAACAAAAAGTAGCTGCTGCAATGCACTGAAGAAAAATGTAAAGTCCTGCACCTTGGGAGGGGATATCCAGCATACCAATACCACATGAGAAACACTCCACTATCCACCACAGAGGCAGAGAAAGACCTGGGAGTATGTTACCAGACTACCAGTGAAGGCGAAATCCATGCCAATCGCAGTGGACGGGTTAATAACATACAATACAGAGTTAAACGAAAACAAGACTCAGTATTTAACATTTATATTTGTACAAACACAAGCTTTACATTAACAAACCACTGTGTATGTGTCTGTCTGTCCTGGTTTATCTTAGGATTTATTATAATATTTACAGTAACATTATCATTTTTATTATTTTCAGTATCCTCTCTACACTCTTCAACACTTTATAAAGCTGGTGAATAAGCCACATGACAGAAATGAGAATGTGGGTAAATCAATCTCTCTCTCTCTCTCTTTTTCTCACTCATTCATGCACCAATCACTCACTATCACTCAATCATTTACTCACTCACCAACTCAAATCACTCAATCACGGACTCACTCAAATCTCTCTCTCTCTCTGCAACATCTTTTTCCCACCTTTTTTCCCTTTTCCAGCTCCTCTTACTACTGTTACTACTTTCAATGCCCCCAATTACTCTCTCTCCTTCTTACACACACACACACACACACACACACACACCTAACTAACCCTGCACATGCAACCCTCGCAGAAGACTAAACACTTTGGGATTATAACCTTCGAGGACCGGCTTGCCCACCTTGAACTTGCACGTGTCAAAGAGTGTCTCCCAAGGCTGAGTCCAGAAGAGGTTGCGGGTGGTGGTGGGCGCGGCGTCAGAGGTTGCGGGGTTGAGGTTGAGGGTGTTGAGCTGGAAGACGCCGAAGTGGTAGCGTTGGCGGTTGATGTGGACGACCTGCACTGTGATGGGTTCGTCGAGGTCACCTATGGGGTCCTACGGGGGTAAAATAGTAGTGTGTTATTTTTTTATATTCTCATCTTCGTTTTTTTGTTTGATGTTCTTATTTTCCCTTGTGGGGTTGGATAGCCCATGAGTCTCTCCTACTCTTGGCAATCGTATACTTTCTCCTCCCTCAAGTTCATCCTCTTTTAATATATATTGTAATGATAAAAGGGGAGACTAAGAAAGAACTAAAAGAGGAATTAGGAGACAGGAGAGAAATTAGATGACAAAGAAGTAAGAGAGGGAATAGAAAAGAAATGAGATAAATAATAAATCAAAGCTGGGAAAGAAATAGTATAGGAGAGAAATAAGATAAATAGGAAATAGGAGCTAGGAAATAAATAAAAGAAGGAGTAGGGGAGATAGGAGAGAAATAAGGTGAATAAGAAATAGAAGCTAGAAAAGAAACGAAAAATAAAATAATAGGAGACAAGGTAAGAAATAGACAAAATAAGATAAATAGGAAAAGAAACATGAGAAAAGGAGAGGGAAAAGACATGAGACATAGAAATAATATATACCAAAAACATGAAGAAAAAAAAAATGGTCCTATAGAGAATGAGAGCTGCCCCACAACCCCCAAAATATGAAGATGGCGATAACTGCAATAAAAATGATAAAGAATAATGGTAAAAAATTATAATAAAACACACACACACACACACACACAGACAGCAGTGGAGAAAGTATACAATCAAGAATAGAAGACTCGTAGCCTCTCCAACTCCACAAGGTAAAATAAGTACGTTAAATAAAAAGAAGAATACGGAAGAAGAGGATGAACCACACAATCTCTTCTCTCTTCCACCACACACATATGACAAGAGAAAGAAGAAGAGGTCGAAGAGGAAGACACAAAGGGTCGTATTTTAAAACATTTCGTCGCCCAAGTTCACATATTTGACGTGGCTTTTGTAGGAGCTGTAGGCCTTTCCAGGGGTAGTTTTATGACCCTGGAGGTAGCTTGACCCTTCTTCTGTGCCGTGAACCTTAAAAAACACTCATGAAAAACAGATTGATCCCCTCTTTGACCTTTAGAAATAGTTGATGTGAGAAGCGATGGTGTCTGAAAATACGGCCCACAGAGACAACCTTCCAGCCTACCTTCCGGATCAGCTTGGCGTAGGCTGCAGCGTGGGAGAAGGCGTACAGGAGGGACATGCCCGTGAAGGTGTCCTCCTGGTGGGGCATGTACGGCTGGTTGTGGTGGATGAAGACGGTGTGCGGGTGTAGCTGCGATGATGTCACTCCTGAGGGCGGGGAAGTGGATGAGACAGATGGTACGGATTAAAGGAGGGAGAGAAGCATGAAGGAGATTAAAGGAAGGGAGGTTGATTGGTGGATAAGGATGAGAAAGAAGGAAAGAAGCATGAAAGAGATAAGGATAAGGATAAAATGGTATGGATAAAGGAAGGATGGCAGCATGAAAAGAGACTAAGGAAAGTTCATTGGTGGATAAGGATAAAATGCTGCGGATTAAGGAAGGGAAGCAGAAAAAATTAAAGGAGGGGAAGTTAATTGGTGGATAAGAATAAGACATGTGGATTACAGTTGGAAGGAAGCATGAAGGAGATAAGGATAAAATGGTATGGATTAAGGAAGACGGGAAGCAGAAAAGACTATAGGAAGGGAAGTTCATTGGTGGATAAGGATAAGAGATGTGGATTACAGAAGGAAGCATGAAGGAGATTTAAGGAAGGAAGGGTCATAGGAGGATAAGGATGAAAAAGATGGTATAGATTAAGGAAGGAAGAAGGCAGAAAAAGAGATTATAGGAAGGAAAGGCCACTGATGGATAAGAATAAGACAGATGTGGATTACAGAAGGAA
The DNA here is from genome assembly GCF_024679095.1 of Eriocheir sinensis. Lineage (NCBI taxonomy): Eukaryota > Metazoa > Arthropoda > Malacostraca > Decapoda > Varunidae > Eriocheir > Eriocheir sinensis. The sequence continues at coordinate 6,979,427 of NC_066569.1, read as the reverse complement.
GGAAGCATGAAGGAGATAAAAGGAGGAAGATTCATTAGTTTATTAGGTTACTGTTTTCTCTTTATTTTTTTGTGTGTGTGTGTGTGTGTGTTTTGTGTAGAGATGGACTATGTTTTTTTTATATATATTCATTGGTGGATACGGCTATTGCTTGATCTTGTTTTTATGTGTTATTATTGTGTAGCGATGGACTATGTTTATTTATTTATTGATGGATATGATTATTGCTTGATCTTGTTTTTATGTGTTTTTATTGTGTAGCGATGGACTATGTTATTTCTCATATATATATTTCTTACTGTTAGAGAGTGAGTGCAAAGAACAAATGCTGATATCTTAAAAAAACAGCAAGATTGACAGGCTTATTTCAATCTACTATACCTATCCATATGCACCACAATAATAATAATAATAATAATAATAATAAAAGTGCTAATAAATGACCCTTTATAAGAACAATAATTAAAACCGGTTATATCCATTCACATTCACAACCTATCCTTCCCCTCATACACACATACATACACAACAGTCACACACACACACACACACACTCACCATAGCGCTCCTCTTCTGAGTATGAGGTCCGAGCTCGACAGTTGATGAAGGGTGACATGGGGTAGAGGTCAGGCATCCCCTCGCTCTCGGAGGCTGCCCGCACCTCCTCTGGGCTGGCCATGGGGGGGAGGGGGCGTGGGGAGGAGACCAGGTAGGCTGCATCGTGCATTAGCTGCATTAGGCGGTCTGTAAGAAAGTAGAAGGAATTTATTTATTTAGTTGTCGTATTTAAAAATAATAATGTTTTATTTTGCCCTGAGGCATATAGTAAAATGGCATGCAAAAAATATACATAAATGAAAGGAAAGCAGATATACAGTAAAGGTAACAGATCAAGGATTGAGTCATACTAAATATACTTGCAAAATAAAATAATAAAATGGAGGTTCAATATAGGGAACAGTTCTGTGAGGTTTGTAATTTCTATAGTTGCAGCGCCTGAATCTGAGGTGTGCGTTACCATGCTCTGGCCAGCTGCTGTCACACAGTGTGTTCATGGATCATAAATTGCAGCCTAGGAAGAGGAAATGGTTGGCAGTGTCAATGATATGCAGGCAACAATGATTAACAGTAGTCAATTATAGTAGATGTTTAGTTTCATATTATTAATTCTGTCACAAACGGCTGTTTTCTTGTACTTTTCTGGGTGAAAGGGTGTTGGGGCTATTTAAGAATTATAATCAGTGGCCTTAGAAATTAATAAAACAGCTGTCTGTGACATAATTACTAATATGAATTTAAAAACTATTAAAATTGACAGTATTTGTCATTGCTGCTACATATTATTGATACAGCCAGCTTTCTCTTTATCCAAGGCTATAATATATCCTCTACAAAATTGGACACACTGTGTGACAGCGTTACCAGACCACGAAAATGCACACCTCAGACTTGAGTGTGATGACTATGGTCAATATTAGACTGTATCCTAACATACCATTATTATTAATACATATCAAACACAGTACAATGTGTAGAGCTGGAAGAGTACTACAAAGACTATAAGTTACAAAGTCTGTAATACCAACACACTCCATCCTCCTCCACACCCAGCCACCCACTCACCGCCATGGTTGAGCATCACAGCGGTGGACGTGTCCTCCACCAGCTGTCTCTCCAGGCCGCAGCTCTCCACCTGGTCCAGCAAGAGCAGCAGCTGGTAGGTGAGTGTTTTGCTGTGGGGGAGAATAAGTGTGAACTGAACAGGAAAATAAATAAATAAAATACAAAAATTAGTGCTATAGGGAGATAAAATTTAAAAAAAGAGTAAGTGAAAGGAAGAGAAGGGAGACAGACATTGAGAAAAAGGGAGAGTAATGGCTACTCTTTTCCCTTGGGATATGGAGGGAGGGGAGGGGTGGGATGGGGAGGGGTCGCAGTAGTACTCTGAATGGACGTCAAGGGAAAGGCTGGGGAAGTGAAAAATATGCCTCCTGCCCAGCCCCACACATCCAAGTGGCACTGGCCATGACTGTAGATACTGGTGAGTAAAGACATGTAAAGAAATGCAATTGAAAAAGAAAGTGTGTGATTAACACTTTGACTGCAGATTTCCTACAAGAAGACATCACTAAGCTACAGGAATGGAACAACAAGTGGCTGCTACAATTCAATGAAGAAAAACATAAAGTCCTGCACCTTGGGAGGGGAAATCCAGCACACCAATACCACATGGGAAACACTCCACTATCCACCACAGAGGCAGAGAAAGACCTGGGACTATATGTTATCAGGCTACCAGTGAAGGCAGAATCCATGCCAATCGTAGTGGACGGGTTAAGCAGGAGAGAGAATCAAGAGGAAGAGGACCTATGAAGTGATACAAAGCAACAGGTACACATTAGAAGAAGAGGTGTTGAGGGAAGAAATGATAGAAGAAAAGAGATAAAGGAAGAAAGAAAGGACAGTGGAGGAAAGGAAAGGACATGAAAGCTAATGAAAAAAAATATGAAGCAGACAAAATAAAATAAAATGAAATAAAATAATAAATAAACACACCAAATAAGCGCACAACTCACTGTTTGCGGCAGAGTGGGATGCCGTACTCGATGGGGAAGACCCAGCCGGGGTTGTTGATGGCATCATGAATGCGTGGCAGCCGTTCCTGGAACGTGTCAAGCAGGTGGGCGTGTAGGATGGCTCTGGGGGGCAGGAGGAGGAGGAGAGGAGGTTAGTTAAAGTAAGGCTGCGGGCATACGCTCTAGCTGGTGGCCTTAATGCTTATCCCTGTCACATTGGCCCTTGAGTCTGTGGTGGGTACGAACTATGAACCCATCACCCCGGGACACAGGGCCAGTGTGACATCCGGGTTACCACAGTTTACCTCCTCCAGATTTCCCAAGGTATCCATTTATCGACCAGCCCTGAGAGATCAACAGCTGGGTTAGCCGCATGCTGACTGCCCGGGCCAGGATTTGAACCCAGGCCCATGGATTCATAGCCTGCCACAATAACCACTGCACTACTGAGGTATATTTGGTTAGAAGTTAGGAGCAACAAAATAATGATAAATAAAAAAATAAATGAATAAATATATTTGTTTGATTTTGTGAGATCAGAAGGTTATAAGGATATCAATTACTATCTTGAATTTACTTTCCCATTAGCAACAATAATAAAAGGCAGATTAGACCAGAAAACTATGAATAAATAATAAAAAAACAAAAACAAATCAAGAATCAAAGTTAATAAGCACTAATATTAGGTAAGAAGATTCCATGAATGTTAATTACTATCTTGAATTTACTTTTCTAGTAGCACTTATGAAAAAAGGCAAACTAGACTACATACAGAACTAAAAATAACACAAACAAGAAAATTACTGACAAAAACTTATAGAAACACTGAAATATAATGTCAAGAGATTGTATAAACATTAATTACTATTGCAAATTTGTTTTCCCATGATCACTAAACAAAAGGCAGACTAGACTACAGAAAACAATAGACAATACAAACAACAAAATCACCAACAAACAATCATATACACTCACTCCTTCACTCTCTCATTGATATCTGAAGCATCACCATCACCAGTCGCAGCATAGTCGGCGATGGTCTGCGGCAGAGTGGTGCGGGTGAGGGAGTTGGTGATGAGCTGCGCCTGTGCGAGTCCACCAATCGGAGAGAAGCGGTGGGTGAACACGTGGCATGGGGTGTCCCGGATCACTGGGGGCGGTGTGGCAAACGTCTCCTCGAGTTTTGGGGGAATGGGTGCCTCCAGAACACTGTTGGGTGGTAATGTGGATGAGTGGGTGAAGATGTGTTGAGTGGATGGAGGGAGGATGGGGAAAGAAGGGAAAGGGAAGGAAGATTGGGTAATGAGGAAGAAAAGAAAGGGAGAAAGGAGTGACAGAAGGAAGACTGGATAAGTGATGTGTTGAATGTGAAGGTGAACGAGGAGGAAAGGGTGGGAGAGGGGAGAGGAAGGAAGATCAGGTGAAGAAGAGTGACTTAAATATGTCAGAGGGAGGAAGGGAAGGAGAGAGGGTAGTGGTAAGGGGAGAGAAGAAAAATTGGGTGAAAAGGAGTGGATTGAATGCAACAGAGGGAGGAAAGGAGAGTGAGATAGAGGATAGTAAAGAGAGAAGGAAAACAGAGAGAAAAAAAAGATGGGTGAGAGGAAATAGGAAGGAGAACACAATGAGAGAGAAATAAAAAGGAATAAAAGTGAAAGGAGGGAAAAGCAGGGAAATACATAAAACACAAGAAAAAACAAAAGAAAAAAGAAAAGAAAATAAGCAAATAATAAAAGCATATGGAAAAAAAATGTGAGAAGCGAAGAACACAAGAGAATACAAAAGGATTATAAACAAACAAAAAATAACAAAATAAAATAAAATGAAAAGACAAAAATAAATATAGATGTAAATAAATTCACCCTAATCAGCTCCGCACTCACCGCTTAGGGTATGCCGGGGTGAGGAACTCCTTGGGGTTGACGGCATGGATCCCCTTAGCCTCCAGCGCTGCCCTTGTGCCATCCTCCCTGATCTTCCGCCTCGCCTGCGTCAGCCAATAAAACTTGAACTGGTTGCCGAGGTTGTTGGCCCGCAGCACCACCGTCACCCTCATCCTTCAGGGGGTAGAAAACGGGCTAAGGGTGAGGAAATAGGTTAATGAGGGGTAAAGGGTTATCAATTCCACTGCAAGTTACTCGTTTCTGCGATTTGAACAACTAGTCAAGTGGCAAAGGATTACGGTTTCAGAATGTGTTAGGTTAAGGTAGGTTCTATTGGCTTAAGGATACATGACATGGGGCAGCATGGGTATGGTGGTGGCTTGCTCTGATGTCTTGAAACGGGTGTAATTCTAGAGTTTCACCAAGGTCATAAATTAACGAAACCCACTAAACATTACAGATGGGTTACCAGCTGTTAGGTTAAGGTAGGTTCTATAAGCTTAAAAACACATGACATGGGGCAATATGAGTATGGTGGTGGCTTGCTATGTTGTCTTGAAACGGGTGTAATTCTAGAGTTTTACCAAGGTCATAAATTAACGAAACCCACTAAACATAAAGGTAGTAACTCATGAAACTTGAATTGTAAACTGTCACTGCTAAGGATAATAATCTATTGCTGCCAAAACAGTAACCTATTAATGCTAAAAAGAGTAACATTGTCGGAAAATTAGTAACCTATCGTCTTCCCGTCTACTTCATAATAGGGGAAGGTTCTGGTATTTACTCTGATGGTTGCTACTTCTTTAGACCTCTGACACTTACTATCACTTCTTAGGCCTATGTTCTTGGCTTTCCTTTAATTATTTCCGTCTCCAGCTCTCAACACTCGTGAGGGAAGTTCTTTGATGCAAGGGTAGTGAATAAGTGGAACAGCTTGCCTGAAGAAGTAATATCTAGCCTTTGTGTCAATACTTTAAAAAATCGGTACAACATAATGGAAAAACACACTGAGAAGAGGCACCCAACAAGCAAAGGTCCCTAGCCTCTTTACTATCACTAGGGAAGCAGCATAAGCTAAATAAAAAAAATAAAAAAATAAATAAACCACGAGTCTGTTCCCCGTGGTAGGCCCGGGCGCCTTTACGTGCCTAGTATTCCTCTTGGCCTCCTTTACCCAGCTCTAACTTCATCGGCTCGTTACCACTACTCAATTAAAAGGCAAAAATGCAAAAGTGAGGGCGTGGTACGTGTAATTAATTAAGTTTTATACCTCCTGGACCGGCCGCCTCACCTGTGTGTTTACTCCCGTGGCCGCCGCCCTCTGGCCCGTCTTGGATGCGGGACAAAGTTTATTTATTTTCTGGATTTTTGACAATGTAAAGTAAAATTCTAACGATATATTTTGTGATACCATATGCGAACCGTGTACACTAGATTGCGGAAATGATAATAAGTAAAGACCTGCCTGTTTACATCCGTGGTTGCCGCCCTCCATGCCAGTCTTGAATGCGGGACAATGTTTATGATTGATTGAGTGATTGATTGATTGATAGTTTATTGTTGCAGGTAAACAACAAGAGAGAAGGGAGGAACATGCCATCCCAACCCCCAGGCAGGATTGATAGTTTATTGTTGCAGGTAAACAACAAGGGAGAAGGGAGGAACATGCCATCCCAACCCCCAGGCAGGATTGATAGTTTATTGTTGCAGGTAAACAACAAGAGAGAAGGGAGGAACATGCCATCCCAACCCCCAGGCAGGACAGAGTGTAATTATACAACTATTAGTACATGTGTAGGTCGCACCATGAAACTAAAATGAGACAATGGTAGGAAGGAAAGCACAACAAGGGAGGGGGCGGTACCTCCCCTGGACAATGGGCCAGTTTTACAGTCCATTACACTACGTTTGTAAGCTCCCCAACCAAACACAAAACACGACCAAACCTCCTTGCAGTCCTATTATTTGGCGTTGACATAAAAAGGAGAAGGAAATTATAGGAAACCGCACAGGAAATCTCTTTATTAGTATCTGGTATTGAGTAGAAATAACGGATCACTGTGGAGAATATAGTTTGGTTTGGGCGCTAACAATGACACGGTGTTGGACTCTCGAACTGGCCAAATAAGACAATAAAATGTGGGGACGGAGAAAATTGCCCAAGCACTAGATGGGAATGAATACAGAGATTGAGTAAATACTAGTCCTTAAAGTAGAATACTGCAGAGATCACAGCCTTGTATAGCACGGCAGTAGTTCAGGCTGCCACACACGGCATCACGTACCACCTTGGTGCAAACTGAGGGTGTTCTTTGAGGATAGCAGGGAGGACATCATGGTATGAGAAAGAACGACCTGGTAAAGGAGATTTGAAGTTAAGGTACAAGATCGTGAAAGAAATGGAAAAAAAAAGGAAGCTCGCGAGAGAGGTCACAAGAAGAAGAAGAGTATTTATATTTTCCTTCTCTTCTGAAATACCTGTTCAATATTCTGCCATGATGGAGAAAAGGTGAGATAAATGCAGCAGAACCTATGAAATGTGTTAAATATAGCACCCATCAGGGCCATCACATACTGTAGTAAAAGCGTGCCACACAGTGAATGATTGAAGTAGGGTCAGACCACGTGTTGACCCAGCCTTCCACATCAATTATATCTCCAAAGGTCATGAAGGAGGTCACTCTGGTCAGTCGGGTTCTAATGAGTGTTGTTTTAGGTTCATGGTATAGGAGAAAGGTCTGAGTTATAACACTACCCATGGAAATGCCTAAAACTCCTACGAAAGCCTTGTTCTAATGAGTGTTCTTTTAGGTTCATGGTACAGGAGAAGGGTCAGACTACCACCAGGGTCATAAAACTACCCCAACGAATGCTCAAAACTCCTACAAAAGCCTAGTTCTAATGAGTGTTCTTTTAGGTTCATGGTACAGAAGAAGGGTCAAACTACCACCAAGGTCATAACACTACCCATGGAAATGCCCCTAATTCCTACGAAAGCCTGGTTCTCTAGAGTGTTGTTTTAGGCTTATGGTACAGGAGAAGGGTCAGACTACCACCAGGGTCATAACATTACCCCTGGGAATGCTCAAAACTCCTAGGAAACCCTGGTTCTAGAGTGTTCTTTTAGGTTCATGGTACAGAAGGGTTAAACTACCACCAGGGTCATAACACTACCCCTGGGAATGCCCCAAAACTCCTACAAAAGCCTAGTTCAAATGAGTGTTCTTTTAGGTTGAAGGTGCAGAAGAAGGGTCAAAAACTACCCCTGGAAAAGCTCAAAACTCCTATGAAAGCCTTGTCTAATATATGTGCTTGGGCGCCGAAATGTTGAAGAATATGACTCTTAATTGATTTATATTGACTATTTGTAACTTTTATGTATTTTTTAATTGGTGTATATATTATTTCCCCTTCCCTTTCTCCTCCCCTTTTTCCCTTTTCTCCTTCTTTCATGTTTTAGTTACTTCTTGCATTTATTTATATTATGTGCTTTATTTTTATCTTTATTAACTAATTTTGGTGTATTAATCTCTTAGGCAGTCGTCTGCTGGCATATACAAGCGACAGTTTACCTTAGATTGTTAACTCTTAAGTAACGATAACTGTCTCACTCTCATTTCCAGGGTGTGAGGTGAGGAGCAGCTTACAAGAGGACCAGCAGGTGTTGCCCAAGGTGTTCGCCTCCTCCCCCTCCTCCAGGTAAACCTTTGAGGCGGGCAGCAGGCGGTGAGTGTTGCTTTACCCAGTGTTGTAGTTTGTCCTCTTGTGTAGGAGAATACGAATGAACACAAGCAATAAAGAATAAATAAATATAAAGTAATAAATAGATAAAATGAATAAGAAAAGAAAAAAATATGAAAGTGAAAGGGAGGAAAAGGTAAGATAATACAAAAGGAAAACAAACAAAAAATAATAAATAAATACAAACACCATTAAAAGAAAGAGAGAGATAGAGAAGAAAAAAATTAATGAGGAGAGTGAGAGTGAGGAAAAGCAAGAGAATAAAAAAAAAAAAAAACAAGCCAAAACCTATCTGTCTATAACCCCCACACACACACACACACTCCCTTCCCCTGAAAACAATGTGATTTTTTGATGATAGGAAATGTTAATGCCTCCTCCCCTCCCCCCTCCCCCCAAAAAAGAAAAAAGTATTGATGCATGCAGAAAGGAAATCATACCACCCCCCAAAGCAGAAGGCAGGACATTATATCCCCCAAAAGAACAACAGCAACAAAATGATTAAATAAAAAGTTTGAATTCTCGAAGGCGGGAAAATATAATCCCACCACCAACAAAAAATAAGTAAATAAATGTAAATAAATTAAGTTTGAATGTATCCTCACAGAATTATTACCCCACTTCCCCAAAAAGTCTGAATTCTTGCAGACAGGAAACCATAACAATCAGAAACTTCAGTCAGAATTTCTTGAAGGCAGAAAATATATGCCTCATGCCCCCCTACCCCCCCTCTCTAAAAACAACAACAACATCCTAACTTAATTCTTGTAAGCATATCATTCATTCATTCAGGCCTTGCATCACTCCCAGCCTGCATGAATGAATGGCATGGTTACAACTTACAAAAATTAACTCATCCGCTACGATTGGCACAGATTTGTCTTTCACTGGTAGTCTGGTAACATATAGTCCCAGATCTTTCTCTGCCTCTGTGGTGGATAGTGGAGTGTTTCCCATGTTGTATTGGTGTGTTGGATATCCCCTGACATTTTTCTTCATTGAATTGTTGCAGCCACTTTTTGTTTCATTCCTAAAGCTTGGTTATGTCTTCTGGTAGGAAATCCACAGTCAAAGGGTTAAGTTAGGAGGAGGGTTTGTTTAGGGGTGAAGGGGCCCATGAAGTATATTTTCTTCCTGCATCAACATGTCATACCCCCCAAAAAAGCAGCAATTTGAATTTTTAATAACATGAAATTTTAACTCTCAAACAACAATCTGAGTTCTTTGTCAATGAATTTTAGCTCTTAAACAACAATCTGAATTCTTGATATCATTAAATTTTAGCTCTCAAACAACAATCTAAATTCTTTGTCATTGAATTTTACCTCTTAAACAACAATCTGAATTCTTGATATCATTAAATTTTAGCTCTCAAACAACAATCTGAATTCTTTGTCATTGAACTGTAGCTCTCAAACAACAATCTGAATTCTGATATCATTGAATTTCAGCTCTCAAACAACAATCTGAATTCTTGATTGAGTGGAATTGTAACCCCCTAAACAACAATATGAATTCTTGATAACATGGAATTATAACACCTTAAAACAATTTAAATTCTTGACATCATGGTAATTTTTCCCCCAAAACAATCTGAATTCTTGATAGCATTGAATTTTAACCCAACAAAGAAAAAAAAAATGTCATTATGGCATTGAATTTTTGGCCCCCCTACAATCATCTGAATTCACGATGCCATTGAATGTTAATCCCCCAAAACGAATCTGCATTCTTGAAGGTAGGAAGTCAAAATAAAAATAAGCAAAGACTGGACTTATATAAGAACTAACAACTTGCTGGTTAATGTACCCTAGTTGTTCATGATTTTAATAAGTACTGTTAGTTAGTGAAGTATCTGACTGTTTTCTTTGTTGTGTCGTCATTTCCATTAGTGAACCAAATATTACAGAGATGAGGCAGTACCATCACTCATCTCTGTGTTGTTTGGATGCACTCAGCCCTCATCCAGTAGTCCACCCCCCTCCCCTTCCCCTATCCTCCACTTCATTCACCAAGCCTCCCTTTACCCACCAATCCATTCATCTTCTACCAAATATTACAGAATGAGGTAGTACTTGATCAACAGTTTTGCCATCACTCATCTCTCTGTTGTTTGGATGCACTCAGCCCTCATCCAGTAGTCCACCCCCCTCCCCTTCCCCTATCCTCCACTTCATTCACCAAGCCTCCCTTTACCCACCAATCCATCCATCCACTACCAAATATTACAGAATGAGGCAGTACTTGATCAACAGTTTTGTCGTCACTCACCACCCATCCTATCCTCCACTTCATTCACCAAGCCTCCCTTTACCCACCAGTCCGTCCATCTACTCTCTCCCTGCCCACCACCCAATCCACCAGTTTTCCCTCATTTTCAAGTTCATTCCCCTGCCCCATCGACCACCTGAACCATCAACTCTCCCTTTATTCATCAATCCATTCACCAAGCCTCCCTTTGTGCACTAGTCCCTCCACCAAGCCTCCCTCTATTCACCAGTCGCTCCACCACCCCTCTCTTGCCCCCCCCCCCCCTCCTTCCACCATTCCTCCCCCTGACGTGCGTGAGTGTTACCATAACAGCCAAATTAAAGATAAAACCAAGGAAAATAATACAAGAGCGAGATAAGAAAGGTGATAAAATAAAAATAACAGTAAGGTGTACACACACACATCAACATAATATACATATCATATATTTCGTATTTCTTCAAGTATAATGCAAAAACGAACAAAAAAATATATGGCAAGCACAACTATGACGGCCCATGGAGGCGGCGGCCCCCGCGGGCACGTGTATGTACGGAGAACTGAATGAGTACTTTGGTGACACGCCGTGCAGCTGTGTGTGTGTGTGTGTGTGTGTGTGCAGGCCAGCAGGAGGCGCCACACAGGCCAGGCGGGCCTTTAGGCAGCGTCGGGGCCGGGCCGCCTGCTGGAGTCCGGGGTGGTTGGTTCCTCAGGCAGCGTGGGCCCCGCGCTGCGCCCCGCTCTGCCCAGCAGCCTCGACTTCATGAAGCCCACCTGGGAGGAGCGGTCGCCGGCGCGGGGATCGGTGGGGCCGTTGCTCCCCAGCGTGACGCTGCTGCGTGTCCTGGCCAGGGGCTTCGGGGGGCCGCGCGTGGAGGCGGGCTGCTGGCTCTCGAACATGGAGATTCTGTCCTGTGCGGAGAACAGCAGCGGCGCCAGCGGTCGCTTGTTGGGGGACGGCGGGAACTTGCTCTTGCGCTTGAGGCTCCCGTCGGCCTCCAAGGGCGTGGCGCCGCCGGCCGCCGGCACGTGACCCATAGACTGCTGCTTCATCAGCTTGGCCGAGCGGGGTAGCGTGTGGCACTTGCCGCCCGCCGCCCACCCGCTCTGCTCCTGGGGGCGTGCGGGCGCTGCCCCCTGAGGCGAGGACGTCCCAGGGGCTTTGACCTGTAGAGCCTCCGGGGCGGTCTGCGCGGGAGGGCGAGTCCCCCTGGGTCCCGCCGGGGAGGCCTCACGCTCCCTGGAGGGGGACTTGGAGAAGGACGTTTTAGAAGGTGTGCGTTTCAGGATGCCCCACGGCGTCTGGATCACTTTCTCGGCGGAGGTGTCTGACGTAAGGGCGTTGAAGGGCAGCTGTGGGCGGCGGGCGCCTGCTGGGGCCTCCGCGGCGCCCTCAGCCTGCTGCAAGGACCGGTCACTGTGCCGGCGGGAAGGTGAGGGCGAGGGTGAGGGTGAGGGGCGGGGTGAGGGGGTCAGCCTGGGGGAGGGGGCGTGGGAGCGGCGGGGGCTGGCGTCGCGGGTCTCCCACTGGGTGACGCGGTCCTGCAGGCTGCTGCTGGAGTTTTGCCTGGGCGGCGTCCTGGTGCCGATGTCGAGGATCCACGCCACCAGCCTGCTGGGGGCGTCCTCGCCGGATGGGGCGTCCTTCTGGGAGGGTGTGGGGGAGGGCGGGGGCGTGAGGGCCTGCTTTCCGTCCCCGCTTGAGGCGATGGAAGGCGAGGGTGTGGGGAGTAAGGTGCCCTTGCTGGCAGGGACCGGGGAGGGCGGCGGTGACAGGGCAGCCTTGTTGCTATTCCCTGAGGAAGGTGAGGGCGGGGGCGTGAGGGAGGGTGCACCCTTGGGGGCTGGCGTGGGCGTGGGGGAGGGAGTGGCGTCCGCTTCTGGCTCCTGGGACACCTTGAGGCCGGGCACGGAGTGCAGGGTGCCGCTGGGACTCTTGTGCAGCGACGCCACCGGCACGTCCAGGGAGTACTGGCGCACCTCCTCGTCGGCCTCGTCCTGCGGCGCCACGATCAGGTCTGGCCACGCCTGCTGCGCCGCGCCGCCGCCCGCCAACTTAGCCAGGCGCTCCATCTGGACAGGGTTGAGGGGCACGTCCCTGGAGGGCCGGCGGTGGGTGGGAGCGGGGGAGCGCTCCCCCTCCCTGGACGGCGGCCTGTCGTCGCGGGGTACGTCCCTGGAGGGCTGCCGCCGGGGCTGCCTCTTGGGCGAGGCGCTCCTGGGACTGCGCGGCGAGGCGCCTTCCTCCTGCCGCAGCGCATCCAATTCGGGCCGCCGCAGCGTCCCGCCGCTCGTCGCCCCCACCATGCGCTGGTACTCCTCGTAGGCGCTGCGGTGGTCCACGCGCAGGATCTCCTGGATGATGGCCTCCGCCTCCTCGGACTCCTGCAGCACGCGCGAGCGGGAGCGGGAGGTGCGGGCCGGGGAGGTCCGCTTGCCGCTGCGCCCGGGGCCCTTGCCGCCGCTCCTCCCGCTAGCCTTCCCGGCGCCCTTCTCGGCGCCCTTCCCGCCCTCTTTGGCGTCCTTCTCCTGCATCAGGTTGAGCCGCGCCTCCAGGCTGCGCGCCACCTCCTGGGGCGGGGCGGCGCCCTTGAACGGTGCCGAGAACGTGTAGTGGACGAACTCCTCGTCCTTGCCCGCCGCGTCAGCCGCCTCGTCCTCGTCGTCGTTGAGGTCGTCGGGGTTTGTGTCGCTGGGCGGCAGCGCGGCTATAGAGGTGAGCGAGGCCCCGGAGCACGCCCGCGCCGCCCCCAGGCCCCGCGGGGCGTCCTCGGCCACCATCACGTACGGGGAGTTGGGGTGGGCGCTCCAGCGAGCCACGAACTCCCGCAGCTGCGCCTTGCTCCGCGCCAGCACCCCGCCGCCCGCGCCCTCCTCGGCCCGCCCTGCCTCCCCGCCCTGCTTCCTCTTGCGCTCCTCTGCCTCCTCCTTCTTCCTGGCCTCCTCTTCCTCTTGCTTCAGCTTTTCTGCTTTCTTTCTCTCTTCCGTCCTCATCCTCTCAGCCTCCTTTCTTTTCTTCTCCTCCACCTCCTTTCTTCTTTTCTCCTCTGCCTCTTTCCTCCTCTTTTCCTCGGCCTCTTTCCTCTTCTCCTCCTCTTCTCTTTTCCTCGCTTCTTCTCTAGCTCTCCTCCTCTCCTCCTCTTCTTCTTTTCTTCTCCTGTCAGCCTCTTGCTCTCGTCTCGCTTCTTCCTGTCTCTTCCTCTTCCTTGCTTCCTCCTCTTCCTCTCTCTTCCTTCTCCTTGCCTCATCCTCTTCCTCCCTCTTCCTTCTCCTGGCTTCCTCTTCCTCCCTTCTTCTTGCCTCTTCCGCAGATCGTTTTCTTTTTTCCTCTTCCTTTTTCCTTCTCGCCTCTTCTTCCTCGATTTTCCTTCTGATTTCTTCCTCCTCCCTCCTCCTTTTCTCTTCCTCCTTTTTCCTCCTCCTGTCTTCCTCCTCTTCCCTCCTCTTAGCCTCCTCTTCCTCCTTCCTCTTCTTCATTCGGAGTTCCTCTTCCTCAATCCTCTTTTTCTTCTCCTCTATCTGCTTCTCTAAGTCCTTCCTCTTGGCCTCCATTTCCTTCCTCTTCACGTCTTCCTCCTCCTCCTCCTTCTTCTTCTTCGCCGCCTCATCCTCCTCTTTCTTCCTCTTCCTCCTGACACTATACTTCTCCGTTTCCTCCTCATCCTTCTTTATCTTCTCCTCAACCACGACTTGGATAACCTTCTTCTCCTCCTCCTCGGTCTCCTCGTCCTCGTCCTCGTCTTCTTCGTCGCTCGTCTCCTCCTCTGAGTTCGACGCTGAGGAAGGGAAGCGTCTGCGGAGGTGGCAACACTGCGGCGGCGGCGGGGAACGAAGCCAGTCCGAACGGAGGCATTGCGCAGGCGTGGGGCGCAGGCTGAGAGAGAGAGAGAGATTTTACATAGATTTACATAGAAAATCAGACCACACAGACCCCATGGTCCAGACTTGGTGGTCTGTCCTTAAACCTAAGTGATTTTACATTAATCAGAAGACTCCAAAACGTTGCATTTCTACTCTAGTTGATATTAAGTTGAAGGAAGTGACGGTCGAGCTTATTTTTGAAGGAGTCAATCGTGTTACACTGGACCACTGATGATGGGAGCTTATTCCATTCTCGCACTACAACGTTGGTGAAGAAAAATTTGGTGCAGTCTGAATTTACTTGTCTACATCTGAGTTTTACGCCATTGTTCCTCGTGCGCAAAGTGTCATCGATCATAAACAATGTTGATCTGTCTACATTCGTGAAACCATTAAGTATTTTAAAACATTCGATCAGTTTTCCTCGGAGGCGACGTTTCTCAAGAGAGAACATGTTAAGGGTAGAAAGCCTTTCTTCGTAGGATTTGTTGCGCAAGGAAGGGATAATTTTCGTTGCCCGACGCTGAACACCTTCTAATTTAGCAATATCCTTTGCATGGTGAGGAGACCAAAACTGTACCGCATATTCCAAGTGGGGTCTGACTAAACTGTTGTAGAGCGGGAGTATTACATCTTTATTCTTAAATAAAAAGTTTCTTTTAATGAAGCCCAACATTCTGTTCGCTTTATTTGCTGCATCGATGCATTGCTGTGATAATTTGAGGTTTGACGCGATTTTGACCCACAAGTCCTTGACGCATTGAACGCTTTTGAGTTTAACGCCGCGCATTTCGTAATCAAACTTTTTATTCCTCGTTCCAACTTGAAGGACCTGGCACTTGTCTACGTTAAAGGGCATCTCCCATCTATCCGACCAAGCTGAAATTTTGTGCAAATCCTCTTGGAGGCTTTGCCTGTCTTCGTCAGTGAGAACCGAGTTACCAATCTTTGTGTCGTCTGCAAATTTACTAATGCGGTTATTGAGTCCAACATCCACGTCGTTGATGTAAATAATGAAGAGCACTGGGCCAAGAACCGAGCCCTGAGGGACGCCACTAGTGACAGGCGCCCACTCTGAGTTAAATCCGTCAATCACTACTCTTTGTTGTCTGTTGCTCAACCAATTCGCGATCCATTGGTTTACCTGTCCGTCAATACCTATTTGTTTTAATTTGTAAAGTAATTTATTATGATTTAATTTATAAAAATCTTTATGTAAATAAAGATATAATACGACAAGTGATTTGGTTAAGTAATAAACAGTGAAGAGGTCGTTATAAAAGGTTAATAGATTTGATAGGCAGGATCTTTTGTTTCGGAAGCCATGTTGTGAGTCCCCAATTAATGAGTGGCTTTCAAGGTAACTCACAATTTTGTCTCTAATTATGCCCTCAAGTAGCTTACCTACAACCGAAGTTAGACTAATGGGCCTGTAATTACCTGGTACTTTTTGTCTCCTTTCTTAAAAATCGGTGTCACGTTAGCCTTTTTCCAATCTGAAGGACAATGCCTTGTCGCAAGGACATATTGAATACGGTTGTGAGGGAGGAGAGTATTTCGCTCTTTGTTTCTTTCAGCAGAGTTGGATATACTTTATCAGGTCCAGGACTTTTATTTGTTTTAAGTGATTTGAGGGCTTTAAGGACTTCATCGGGTTTTATTTCAAAGTTAGACAATGCATGCTCAGGATTTACATTAGTACTGGTGTTGGTGGTGGTGGTGGGAGGACTGTTATTATTAAACACCGAGGAAAAGTAATTATTTAATAGGTTTGCAACGTGTTGGCTGTCAGTCACTAGTGCACCGTCGCTGTTTATTAAAGGTCCAATTCCACTTCTGATCGCCTTTCTGTTGTTTATGTAACTGAAGAAGGATTTCGGATTATTTTTACAGTTGGCTGCAATATTTTCTTCATATCTACGCTTTGCCTGATGCACTAATCTTTTTACTCGTCGCCTTGCATCATTGTAAAGTCTAATGTTTTCGGGCGTGCTTTGGTCTTTCTTTAACCTGTAAGACAATTTTCTCTCCTTGACTGAGTGTTTAATTTCGCTATTAAACCAAGGTGGACTTTATTAGTGTTAATTCGCTTCTCGCACAAGGGGACAAATGTGTCCTGCTGAGTGAGTAAGTGATTTTTAAAGTTTAGCCAGGCGTCCTCTGCATTGCCGTCATCTGATAGTTGCATATCTATTAGTTTTCGTCGGATTTCTACGAAGTTGGCTCTTTTGAAATTGGGCACCTTAACTTTATTTACAGTCACCGATGTTTGAGCTCTAATGTCAACGCGCACTAGTTTATGATCGCAGGAACCGAGGTGTTCTCCTACCGTGACATTACTGACTAGGTTATCTTGGGTCGCTATAACAAGGTCAAGTATGTTATTTTGTCGAGTTGGTTCAGAAACCATTTGGCTTAGATAATTTTCCTCTAGAAATTCGATCATTCTATGGGACTCACCTTCTGTACCCGACAGTGTCGCCCAGTCGATATGGGGAGGTTAAAGTCTCCTAGTATCAGTGAGTCGCTGTTATTAAGTGACTGCCTTAAGACGCTGTACATTTCAAGATCGCCATCAAGTGATTGCCCCGGAGGCCTGTAAGTGACAGATATATTTAAATTGACTTTTGCAATGTTTACTCGCACGCACAAATGTTCAACGTTACTGTTTCTTGGTGTTTTGTCAGTAGGTTGCAAGTAGCTTTTGACAAAAGGGCGACACCACCCCCTCTACGGTTTACACGATCATTGTTGAAGAATCTGTAGCCATCTATGTTATATTCGGAACTTAAATCAATATTAGTGGTGTCGATAAATGTTTCGGTTATAGCAATTACGTCAAAGTTTTCTGTCAGAGCAAGACATCGCAGTTCATCAAATTTGTTTCTTAGGCTACGCGCATTGAAACTAAGGACTCTTAGGTTATCTTGAAGCTTGGTAATAGAGTTACTGGAGGGTTCAATGTTACGAGTCTGTTGCGGTGTGAGGTGTCTATTTACACGGGCGGGATGGAAGGACGTGGCTGAGAGTCGTTTTTTGTTGTTCGGGCGTTACGTACGGCGTTGTTGATGAGCCTTCCAAATCTGGCTGCCCCGATGGGGGACAGGTGTATGCCGTCCCTTTGGAAAAGTCTACTCTGGCCGTAGAAATCGTTCCAGGCGTTAAAGAATTCGACGTCAAGCTCTCCGCAGAGAGTCTGCAGGCGGTTGTTGAGGCTGAAGGCCTTACTGTAGAAGTCGCCCTCATCCCATGTCCGTGGTAGAATTCCTGAAATCAAAATATTAGGGGATTTAGTCTTATACTGCTGGATGAGCCTACGGTACTTGTCCAGCAGTTCCTCAGACCGGGTCGTGGTGACGTCGTTTGTACCTGTGTGGAGAACAAAGAGTGAGTCATTAGAGGCCTCAGCGGAGACCTCGTCCAGGGCAGCTGTGATGTCGTCAACACCAGCTCCAGGATAACAGTAGTTACGCCTACGACGGGGGACTCTGCCACAGAATTCAACCACCTGATGGCGAATCATAGAGTCACCGACCAAGAAGGTGCTCTGTTCCTCGTCCTCCTCCTCCAGTATGGCAAATCTGTTGTAGCAATGAGTAGGATAAATGGCTCTAGGGGCGGGTCTGGCTCCTCCTCTCACGGGGTGAAGCATTCAGCGTCAGCTCTACCGGTTCCTGTGACGTGCCTTCTTCGGAAGGTGGCTGGGCATCGAGTGCAGGTGAGGAGGGTGATGAGGCGTCAATTGCAGGAGGGGCGACGATGTTGGCCTGGATAAACTCCTGCAAGGTATCAACAGTACTTGTTAGTTCGGTGATCTTCTTCTCGCCAGCCGTTAGCCTTTCGTCCTGTTGAAGGAGTCTCGTTTCCATCTGCTGAGTCAACAGGCAGATCTTGCAGACAGTCGATCGTCCTGAGAAGAAATGACCAGAGAAGTTTCCTGTGCAAGTCGAACATTTCTTTAGCGCCATCTTGGTAAGGAGGAGGTATCTATATATTTGCTTTGCTTTTTCTTTTCGTAGGGCAGAGGACGCGTGCGTGAATAAGCGAGAATAAGTGAGAGAGAGAGAGAGAGAGAGAGAGAGAGAGATGGGAAGGCGTAGGAGGAGATAGGGATGGAGGGAGGAAGAGGGCGAAGGAAAGGGGGAGAGAGAGGGTGGGAACGAGATAGGGAGTGAGGAAGGAGAGACAGAGAGGGGCAAGTGGGGGTAGTAATGAGAGAGAGGGGGGCAATGGAGAGGAGGCGAGAGAGAGAGAGAGAGAGAGAGAGAGATGGGAAGGCGTAGGAGGAGATAGGGATGGAGGGAGGAAGAGGGCGAAGGAAAGGGGAGAGAGAGGGTGGGAACGAGATCGGGAGTGAGGAAGGAGAGACAGAGAGGGGCAAGTGGGGGTAGTAATGAGAGAGAGAGAGAGGGAGGGGCAATGGAGAGGTGAGGCGAGAGACGAGGAGGAGCGAAACGCGAGAGGGAGGGCGGGAGGATGACTGGTCTCTGGGGAAGAATCTGGTCAAGTCAGGTCAGGTAGGTCTGAACACCTGCGTCGGAAGTGGCGTCAGGTGGAATCTGGAAATATATAAAGAATGTGGCGGAAAGAGTGTAACACTGTGTTTTGTGTATAGGTGTATATATGTTTTACAGGGCGCTACTGCGAGAGGGTAGATACAGGCGGAGAGGTAGTAAAAATAAGGGCAACACTTAATCCTGTCCAATGGTCGAAGCACGTGGTCGCACAGCAAACAGCACACCTCTGCGGGCAGCTAACTCGGTTGACAATAAGCAGTACGCAGCACGACGCGAAATAGCACACGGCACACAGCACAGCAAGATCTACAGTACAGTTCAGTACAGCACACGAGGGTGGATTCGCAAGCGAGAGGTCACGGAAGTGGGAGCGCGTGCGGTTTGACCTCTCGGGGTGAGGGCAAGGCGCTGAGAGAGAGAGAGAGAGAGAGAGAGAGAGAGAGAGAGAGAGAGAGTATTAGTTTTCGGGTGTATGATTTTGTGTATGCGTGAATATATGGAGAGAGAGAGAGAGAGAGAGAGAGAGAGAGAGAGAGAGAGAGAGAGAGAGAGAGAGAGAGAGAGAGAGAGAGTATTAGTGTTGGTGTGTATAATTGTGTGTGTGTGAATCTTACGTATATATGAATGCAAGAAATACTTATTAATACACATTGATACCGTCACTTTCTTTATCTATTTAGCTTTCTGTTTATCTATCTACGTGAATGTTTGTCTATCTGCATATCTGTCTATCATACACATATTTATCTACACATATTTATCTACCTATATCTACACACCTGCCTATCTAAGCACCTATATCTATTTTTGTATTTATCTTTATCTATCTATCTGTCTGTCTGTCTATTTACATTTTCCCCTAAAGTTAAACAAGAAATAAGATCACCCACTATCTCTTTCTCTTATCTATATATTATCTTTTTTTTCGCAAATGCAACATAAAAACCTACTCTGTATCTATCTATCTATCTATCTATCTATCTATCTTTCTATCTCTAAAATTAAACAAGACATAAGAACTCGTACTATCTCTTTCTCTAATCTATATATTACCTTTTTTTTTTTCGCAAATGCAACATAAAAACCTACTCTATATCTATCTATCTATCTATCTATTTATCTATCTATCTTTCTATCTCTAAAATTAAACAAGAAATAAGATCACCCACTATCTCTTTCTCTTTTCTATATATTATCTTTTTTTTCACAAATGCAACAATAAAACCTACTCTGTATCTATCTATCTATCTATCTCTAAAATTAAACAAGACATAAGATCACCCACTATCTGTTTCTCTAATCTATATATTATTTTTTTTCGCAAATGAAACATCAAAAACTACTCTATTTTTTTTTTTTACAACAAAGGAGACAGCTCAAGGGCACAAAAAAAGGAAACAATAATAAAAAAAGGCCGCTACTCGCTGCTCCTATCTATCTATATCTATCTATCTGTATCTATCTCTTCCCTCCCCCTCCCCCTCACCTCTTATCCAGCACCAGCAGTTTCTGGATGAAGTCCTTGGCCTCGTCGGATACGCTGTCGAACGCCTCGTCGTCGAAGTCGTACTTGTTGTGGGTCACGTTGGTCATGGTCTCCACGTAGTTGTGGCCCATGAAGGGGGAGAGCCCGGAGAGACTGGGGGGGAGAAGGTGAGATTGAGATTGAGAGACTGGGGGGAGAAGGCGAGATTGAGATTGAGAGACTGGGGGGAGAAGGCGAGATTGAGATTGAGAGACTGGAGGGAGAAGGTGAGATTGAGATTGAGAGACTGGAGGGAGAAGGCGAGATTGAGATTGAGAGACTGGAGGGAGAAGGCGAGATTGAGATTGAGAGACTGGAGGGAGAAGGCGAGATTGAGATTGAGAGACTGGAGGGAGAAGGCGAGTGTGAGAGTGAGAGACTGGCGGGATAAGGCGAGATTGAGATTGAGAGACTGGAGGGAGAAGGCGAGATTGAGATTGAGAGACTGGAGGGAGAAGGCGAGATTGAGGTTGAGAGACTGGAGGGAGAAGGCGAGATTGAGATTGAGAGACTGGGGGAAAGAGACGCTGAGAAGAAGGTGAGATTGAGATTGAGAGACTGGGGGAAAGAGACGCTGAGAAGAAGGTGAGATTGAGATTGAGAGACTGGGGGAAAGATACGGTGATGAGAAGGTGAGATTGAGATGGAGAGACTGGGGGAAAGAGACGGTGAGGAGAAGGTGAGATTGAGATCGAGAGACTGGGGGAGAGGGAAGAAGGTGAGACAGATTGAGATGCTGGAGGTTAAGGAAAATTAAGGGAGGAGAGGGAAAGATTGTTAGAGGTAAAGGAAGGAAAGGGAGATTGTTGGTGGAGGGAGAATGGGAGAGACTGTTGGTGGAAGTAAAGGAAGAAGAGGGAGAGATTGTTGCAGGAAAAATGACAGATAATTGGTGTCTCTTTCCATTCCCTTCCTAACCTAACCTAACCTAACCTAACCTAACCTAACCTAACCTAACCTAACCTAACCTAACCTAACCTAACCTAACCTAACCTAACCTAACCTAACCTAACCTAACCTAACCTAACCTAACCTAACCTAACCTAACCTAACGTAATCCCTTCTTCCAATAATCATTTCTACCCATTTATTGAACGGCCTCTGACTGAATGGGAGAGACTGGTGGAGGTAAACGACGGAAAGTGAGATCGTTGGAAGAAAGGGAGAGACTTGAAGGAATGAGAAGGGAATGTTGGAGGAAAGGAAAAAGGGAACGTAAAGGAAAGGAAGGAGAAAACGGGGACAAGGAGGAAAAGATGGAAGGAAGACATGGAGGAAATGGACTTGGAGGAATGAAAGGAATGAGAAGGGAATGTTGGAGGAAAGGAAAAGGGAAACATAAGGGAATGGAAGGAGAGAACAGGGACAAGGAGGAAACGAGAAAAAGGACATGGAGGAAATGCATCAAAATCCATCCTAAATTCTCCCTGTACACATACCCAACAACCCACCTCACATACCCAATAACACCTCCACGCCCTCCACACCTCCCACACACAACTCCCCCACACAACCCCCCACACCCAGCAACCACCCATGCACACAACCCCCTTCAAACAGCCCTCCACCACAACAGCCCCTCACACCCACACCTAGTAGCCCACCACACAATACCCCCACATCCCACACCCTTCCACCCCCAACAACCCCCACCCCCCACACTCACAGCACGTAGCAGATCACTCCCACGCTCCACATGTCCGTCCCAAAACCAATGGGCTCAAAGTTCACCACCTCGGGCGCCACGAACTCCGGGGTCCCGAAGAGCACTTGGAGTTTCTTGCGCGGGTCGTAGCGGCGCGCCAACCCGAAGTCGCAGATCTTGACCCGGTTCCCTTCCCTCGACAGGCACAGGATATTCTCAGGCTGGCGAAGGGAAGAGTGGGGAGAGGTGGATAAGTGAATTAGTTGTTTGTATTGAAGGGAAAGGAGGAAAGTGAGGGATGGGGATTTTGAATGTGTTTTTTGAAGGAATGGGAGGAGGGAAAAGGGAGAATTATTGTTTTTATTTTTTATTTTTTATTTTTTTATTTTTTCGTTCATTCATTTTATCTCCTATGCCATATATAGTCCATAGCCGTTCACTTATATCATTCTAGCCTCTTTCCATTCTCTTCTAGTTATCTAACCTAACCTAACCTAACTTAACCTAACCCTAGTCCCTTTCCATTCCCTTCGTTACCTAACCTAACCTAACCTAACCCTAGTCCCTTTCCATTCCCTTCGTTACCTAACCTAACCTAACCCTAGTCCCTTTCCATTCCCTTCGTTACCTAACCTAACCTAACCTAACCCTAGTCCCTTTCCATTCCCTTCGTTACCTAACCTAACCTAACCTAACCTAACCCTAGTCCCTTTCCATTCCCTTCCTTACCTAACCTAACCTAACCTAACCTAACCCTAGTCCCTTTCCATTCCCTTCGTTACCTAACCTAACCTAACCTAACCTAACCTAACCCTAGTCCCTTTCCATTCCCTTCGTTACCTAACCTAACCTAACCTAACCTAACCCTAGTCCCTTTCCATTCCCTTCCTTACCTAACCTAACCTAACCTAACCCTAGTCCCTTTCCATTCCCTTCGTTACCTAACCTAACCTAACCTAACCCTAGTCCCTTTCCATTCCCTTCGTTACCTAACCTAACCTAACCTAACCTAACCTAACCTAACCCTAGTCCCTTTCCATTCCCTTCGTTACCTAACCTAACCTAACCTAACCTAACCATACTAGAGTTCGTTTCCATTCCTTACCTAACCTAACCTAACCTAACCCTAGTCCCTTTCCATTCCCTTCGTTACCTAACCTAACCTAACCTAACCTAACCCTAGTCCCTTTCCATTCCCTTCGTTACCTAACCTAACCTAACCCTAGTCCCTTTCCATTCCCTTCGTTACCTAACCTAACCTAACCCTAGTCCCTTTCCATCCCCTTCGTTATCTAACCTAACCTAACCTAACCCTAGTCCCTTTCCATTCCCTTCGTTACCTAACCTAACCTAACCTAACCTAACCCTAGTCTCTTTCCATTCCCTTCGTTACCTAACCTAACCTAACCTAACCCTAGTCCCTTTCCATTCCCTTCGTTACCTAACCTAACCTAACCTAACCTAACCTAACCCTAGTCCCTTTCCATTCCCTTCGTTACCTAACCTAACCTAACCCTAATCTCTTTCCATTCCCTTCGTTACCTAACCTAACCTAACCTAACCTAACCTAACCTAACCCTAGTCTCTTTCCATTCCCTTCGTTACCTAACCTAACCTAACCTAACCCTAATCCCTTTCCATTCCATTCTATTTACCTTACCTAACCTAACCTAACCTAATCCCCTCTTCCAATAATCATTTCTACCCATTTACAGAACCCTACGGCCTCTGCAAACCCTATTCCACTTTGTAGGTACCGCTTCCACTCCCTTCTACTCCAATCTCCCTCTCCTCTCCTTCCATTTTCTTCCCTCCTCCAGTTATTTATGTTACTAAGTATCCATTTTCTGCCATTTCGCGTCATTCCAACTCGGCACCTTTTTGTCTCTCCTCTCCATTCCCTTCTACTCCAACTCACTTCCAGCATCCTTAACCGTGTAGCAGCGACGCGCCAAATTTGTGGCTTTACCGTGTACCAGCGACGGGCCAAATTTGTGGCTTTACCGTGTACCAGCGACGGGCCAAATTTGTGGCTTTACCGTGTACCAGCGACGGGCCAAATTTGTGGCTTTACCGTGTACCAGCGACGGGCCAAATTTGTGGCTTTACCGTGTACCAGCGACGGGCAAATTTGTGGCTTTACCGTGTACCAGCGACGGGCAAATTTGTGGCTTTACCGTGTACCAGCGACGGGCCAAAATCATGATATAAACCCCCCAAAATAGATGATACATAAACTAATCACAAATGCGTTGATATATATTATTAAGTAGTTTGTGTGAGTGATGTTTTTTCTCATTTTTCTCGCTTAGAGGGGCCTTTAAGAAACATGATCCCCGCAGCTAACGGGTTAACATCCATTACCATTCGACCCCTGCCATTACTTCGACATCCTCCTTCCTGTACTATGCTCACCTTCATGTCGAGGTGGAGGATGTTCTTGGAGTGGATGAACTCGACGCCCTCGCAGATCTGCCGCACGAACACGGTACACGCGCGCTCCGTCAGGATGAAGTCGTCGTTGATCACGCGTTCGAACAGCTCCCCGCCGTCCACGCTGTTGGGGAGACGGAAAGTGCGTTAACATAATCATCATCATCATCAGTAGCGGCATCAGTAGTAGTTTGAACAGTTTCCATTCCCTCCGTTACCTAATCTAACCTAACCTAACCTAACCTTAGTCCCTTTCCATTCCCTTCGTTACCTAACCTAACCTAACCTAACCCTAGTCCCTTTCCATTCCCTTCCTTACCTAACCTAACCTAACCTAACCCTAGTCCCTTTCCATTCCCTTCCTTACCTAACCTAACCTAACCTAACCCTAGTCCCTTTCCATTCCCTTCCTTACCTAACCTAACCTAACCTAACCTAACCCTAGTCCCTTTCCATTCCCTTCGTTACCTAACCTAACCTAACCTAACCCTAGTCCCTTTCCATTCCCTTCTAGTTACCTAACCTAACCTAACCTAACGTTCACGCTGTTTATTAGAAAGACGGAAAGTACATTAACATCATCATCATCATCATTATTTCCATCCAGTCTTAGCATTGTTCAAACTACTACTACTACTACTACTACTACTACTACTACTACTACTACTACTACCATCGCTGTAATCGCTGTAATCTGGACACCTCTCCTCCCGAAATTGGCCCTCTCTTTTTTGCCACTCCTCTGTACTCTATTCAGGAGCAGTAAGTAGCGGGCTTTTTGTTTTTTTCATTAGTTTTATTTTTTTTACGCCCTTGTACTGCCTCCTTTGCTGTAAAAAAAAAAAAAAAAAATATCACCACAGCACTACCACTAATACCACTTCTGACCACCATTACCACTACCACCACTACCACTACAACCAACACTACCACACTACCACTAACTCTACTACTATTGCAACTCTCACTACTACTATTCTTTCTATCACGCCACCGTAACCACTACTACTACTACTACTACTACAACCACTCATATCACCACTACATCCCCCCCACCCCCAACCACCACCTTACTCACATTTCCAGCACCAGGCACATTTCCTTGGCCATGTCGTAGGCGTCGTAGAGCTGGATAAGGCGAGGGTGGGGTTTTTCAGCGTTGAGAAGCTTCATGATCTCCACCTCCCTCTCAACGTTGGCCCGATCCTGGTTCCTTTTGGTGCTTACGAACTTGGCCGCGAACTTCTGTCTTGTCTTCTTGTCCTCCACTAAGTAAACCGTCCCGAAGCGGCCTCTGGGGGGGAAGAAGGAGAGTGAGAAAGGAGGATAAACGGTGAGGGGGGAAAAGGGGAGAAAGAGGAAAGTAAATCCGATAAAGAATAGAGAAAAGAAAAGGAGGAAGAAGGAGAGTGAGAGAGGAGGTAAAGGGGAAAAGAATAGAGAAAAGAAAAGGAAGGAAGAAGGAGAGTGAGAGAGGAGGTAAAGGGGAAAAGAATAGAGAAAAGAAAAGGAAGGAAGAAGGAGAGTGAGAAAGGAGGAAACGGTGAGAGGGGAAAAAGGGGAGAAAGAAAAGAAAGTAAACGCGATAAAGAATAGAGAAAAGGAAAGGAGGAAGAAGCAAATAGAGATAATGAAGAAAAAACGGATATTGTGGAAAGGAAAGAGAAATTACAGTGAGAACGAGGGTGATTTGATGTTTTGTTGAGAGGAAGAAGAAAAGAACGAGAAAAAGAAATGGTTGGGAAGGTTTTGTTAAGAGGAAGAAGACTAAAGGAACGAAAGGAAAACAATGAAGTGATGGAATTAAGAGTGAGCAAAGTTTTGTTTTAAGAGGAAGGAAAACGAACGAGAGAAAAAAGGAACGGCTTAGTAAAAAGGAAAACAATAAAGAACGTGAAATAAAGGAACGGCTTAGTAAAGAGGGAAACCAAAAAAAAAACCGAACGAGAAAAATGAAATCGAGGAAAGTTAAAGAAGAAAAAAAAGGAAAATAATAGTGTTTAGAAAGAAAGTTTTTAAGAATAAGAAACGAAGGATGAAAACGGATGAAAAAAAGGGGATTGGAGAACATACATACTAACACTCATTCCACAAATAATAATAATAATAATAATAATAATAATAATAATAATAATAATAATAATAATAAAGGTATAATTTTAGGGCATACGTTATAGCTACGCGTGACCTCAGTGTTCATCTCCGTCACATTGGCCTTAAAGTCGAAGGTCTTCCCCAGCGCTGACCTTAAGACGTTTGACCCTCG
Source organism: Eriocheir sinensis (assembly GCF_024679095.1). Lineage (NCBI taxonomy): Eukaryota > Metazoa > Arthropoda > Malacostraca > Decapoda > Varunidae > Eriocheir > Eriocheir sinensis. The sequence continues at coordinate 6,952,727 of NC_066569.1, read as the reverse complement.
ACTTGACGGTCTTAATCCTTTCTCTTTTTTTTCTTTTTTTCTTTTCGCTCCGCCAAAATAATCGTGTTAGCCAAGGGTCTCCACGCGCACTGGTCACGCTGCCAAGGTCTCTCTCTCTCTCTCTCTCTCTCTCTCTCTCTCTCTCTCTCTCTCTTTCTTCGTATCCCTCACGGTTTTCCTCTTCTTTTTCCTCTTCCTTTGATGCTTGTCAGTAAATTCTTCTCTCTCTCTCTCTCTCTCTCTCTCTCTCTCTCTCTCTCTCTCTCTCTCTCTCTCTCTGCTTTTGTCTTTCATTCTCTCCCTTTTATTAATTTGAGGCGTGTCGCTTTAGATTTAACGCTCTCTCTCTCTCTCTCTCTCTCTCTCTCTCTCTCTCTCTCTCTCTCTCTCTCTCTCTCTCTCTCATTTTGTCCTTCATTCTCTCCCTTTTCTTAATTTGAGGCGTGTCGTTTTAGATTTACCCCCCCCCCCTCTCTCTCTCTCTCTCTCTCTCTCTCTCTCTCATTTTGTCCTTCATTCTCCCCTCTTTCTTAATTTGAGGCGTGTCGTTTTAGATTACCCCCCCTCTCTCTCTCTCTCTCTCTCTCTCTCTCTCTCTAATTCTGTCCTTCATTTTCTCTTCCTAATTTGAGGCGTATCACTAAATTCATTCCCCCTTCCCCCTCTCTATCTCTCTCTCTCTCTCTCTCTCTCTCTCTCTCTCTCTCTCTCTCTCTCTCATTCTCCCCCCCTCTCTCTCTCTCTCTCTCTCTCTCTCTCTCTGACTCACCCTCCCCGGCGCGATGGTGTCGAATGTATATATAAAAAAAAAAAAGACACGTGCGGACCATGTGACTTTGTTTACCTTGGTATTTATGAGTTTCCGCGCGTGTTTTCAATAAGGAGTAAAATAATGATGATAATAATAATGTTGGTGGTGGTGGTGGTGGTGATGGTGGTGGTGCGTCTTATAAGCTGAATAAATACGTAAGGCAACTCTAAATATATTCTGTAGTGGTAGTAGCTGTAGTAGTAGTAGTAGTAGTGGTAGTAGTAGTAGTAGTAGTAGTAGTAGTGGTAGTAGTAGTAGTAGTAGTAGTAGTAGTAGAAGAAATGGCAGTAGGCTAGTAGCAATATTAGTATCATAGAAGCAGCAGAAGTAGGCTAGTAATGAAGCAGTATTTGTAGTCGTAGTAGTAGTAGTAGTAGTAGTAGTGATAATGATAATGATAGATATTTTTTTTGTTCTCTTTCGTTCCTCAATTCTCTCTTTTTTATTACATTAATCTACTTTCTGTTTTGTCTTCTTTACACAATTCCCTTTTCTTCAGTATCCTTCTTTGTTTCTTCCTGCTTCCCTTTTCTTTATTTCTTATTCCTCCTACTCTCTTTTCTTCCTTCCTTCTTCCCCTTTCTTCCCTCCTATTTCTCTTTCCTTTTGCTTCTCTCATTCTCTTGTTTCGTCTCAATCTGTCATTCCTTCTCTTTCTCTCCTTTCATCTTTGTTTTCTTCGTTTATCCTCTTTTTTATCACAATTTTCTACTTGCTTCTTTGTTTTCTATTTTTTATAATTCCGTTTTATTCATTCTTTTCTTTGCTTTTTCTTGTTTTGTTTTGAATTTTTATCGTTCCTACTTCCTTTTCTTCCTCTTTTCCTCCCTTTTCTTCCCTCCCTTTTGTCCTTCCTTCTTCTTTTTCCTTTTCTTTTTGCTTATTCCTGGCTTTTCCTTTTCTTTTTTTTATCGTTTCTCCCTTTTTCCCTTTTCTTCCCTTCCTTTTCTCTCTCTCTCTCTCTCTCTCTCTCTCTCTCTCTCTCTCTCTCTCTCTCTCTCTCTCTCTCTCTCTCTCTCTTCTTCTCTTCCTTTCCTTTGATCTTTGTCTTCTTCGCCTTAATTTGTCCTTCTTCTCTCCTTCACGGTTCTTCTCTTTCCAAGTTTCCTCCCCTCCTTGTCTCTCCTCTTTGGCCTCTCCTCTCCTCTTCTATTTTTATCTATCCACTATCATCCCGTTTCCTCCCTCTCCCTTTTTTATTCTCCTTTTTTTATTTCGTTTCTGCTTTCTCATCTTCTCCTCCTTATTTTCTCACGTGCCATGATTCTCCTCTTCTCTCCTACTTATTTTACTTTTCCTTATTTTTATTTCATTTCTGCTCTTTCTTCTCTTCTTTTCCTTCTTTTCTCTTTTGCTATGATTCTCCTCTCCTCTCTCTTCTACTTATTTTACTTTTCCTATTTCTTTTTCCTGTTTCTTCTCTCACATTTCCTCTTCCCCTTGTTCTTCACTTCACTGTAGCGCCGGTAGGGTCTCTTGAGGGGTCTCTGATTAGGCGGCCCCAGCTTGTCAGTGGCGCAGGCGAATTTTATTTTTAGTGGCTGCCGTTATGTATGACTCCTGCCTGGCCCATGCTGCCCCCCGGTGCTCCTCTTGACCGAAATGTCGGAGGAAGATTAAGGGAGGAGAGGGAAAGATTATTAGAGGTAAAGGAAGGATAGGGAGATTGTAGGTGGAGGAAGAATGGGAGAGGCTATTGGTGGAAGTAAATGAAGGAAAGGGAGAGATTGTTGCAGGAAGAATGGCAGAGATAATTGAAGGTAAATGACTGAATGGGAGA
>NC_066569.1:6927636-6945136 GCF_024679095.1 Eriocheir sinensis | reverse complement strand
AAATACTAATCACGGTATAAATGAAATAAAAAAATGTATATGTTCATTAAATTTGCTTGCCGGGGTTTAATAATATGAGATAAACCTTCCTTACCATTAACAACGATAAAAAAAAACAGTTACGTTATAAAGAGTTGAATATAATGAACTGAAATATAAACGAATTGAATTTAGGATAGGATATAAATGAAAAAAAATATATATATATATGTTCACTAAATTTGTTTGCCGGGGTTTGATAATATGAGATCAACCTTCCTTACCTCTAACAACGATAAAAAAAAAACAGTTACGTTATAAAGAGTTGAATATAATGAACTGAAATATAAACGAATTGAATTTAGGATAGGATATATATGAAATAAAAAAAAAATATATGTTCACTAAATTTACGTGCCGGGGTTTGATAATATGAGATAAACCTTCCTTACCATTAACAACGAAAAAAAGAAAATCAGTTACGTTATAAAGAGTTGAATACACTGAACTGAAATATAAACGAATTGAATTTAGGATATATATGTTTACTGATTTCACTTGCTAGGGATAGATATTGTGACAAATCTTTCTTATCTTCAACAACAATATCAGTTACCGTATAAATGAATCGAACATAAATAATTTGTAATATAAATGAAGCGTTACTTCCTTTCCTTCGTTCATTTATATTTTCCATTATATTTCCTTCCTTATTTCCATTATTCCTCTCATCTCGTCCTGCCTCCCCTTCTTCGATCCTTCTTTCCTTCCTTCCTCAACAAAAATAAAAATAAAATAACTATAATATAAATGAATGAATAATATAAGTCCACTAAGTTGACCCTACAGCCGTGAGTCACCAGTAAGATACGAACCCCTTAAGAATGATTCAAACGTACCCTTCCTCTCCTCAAGGAATGTCAATAACGGTTCGAATAGCTTTTAGATGACTATTCCTTTATTATCCAATCCACTTATATTATCAGAGTTATCCCTCTTCCTCTCCCCAAACGTGACCGCAGTTTATATAACGTTGAATCTTTATCCTTTATCAAACGTAAGATGAAAAATAATGGTTCGAAGACTTTTTTTGGGAGTGTATTTTTATATTATGTAATTCAGTTATGTTATCAAAATTATCTACCTCCCCCCCCCCAAAAAAAAAAAAGTGGCCTCGGTGTAATTATTGTTGAAATCTGTCTTGTGTGAATATAATGACCATAATACAAGTAAAGTTTCGAATGTCTTTAAGAGTGTATTCCTTCCTTCCTTCTCTCCTTCTTTCCTTCCTTCTTGCCTTCCTTCACTCCCCCCTTTGTGCTATTCTTCCTTGTTTGCTTCCTTTCTTCTTCTTTTCTTTCTTCAATATGCAATGAAATTATATAAAAGTTAGGCCTCCCCCACCAAAAGGAAAGAAAGAAAGAAAATAGTAACCAAGGTGCAAGTAGTGTTGAAATCTGCATGAGAGATGAAAAAGTTTGATATGAGGATAACAAACTAAGGAAATGCAAAGGTTTATACTAATTCCCTTCCTTCGCACTCCCTAGGAAATGAAAAAGTTTGATATGAGGATAACAAACTAAGGAAATGCAAAGGTTTATATTAATTCCCTTCCTTCGCTCTCCCTAGGAAATGAAAAAGTTTGACATGAGGATAACAAACTAAGGAAATGCAAAAGTTTATATTAATTCCCTTCCTTCGCTCTGCCTAAGAAATGAAAAAGTTTGACATAAGGATAACAAACTAAGGAAATGCAAAGGTTTATACTAATTTCCTTCCTTCGCTCTGCCTAAGAAATGAAAAAGTTTAATATGAGGATAAGAAACTAAGGAAATGCAAAACTTTATATTAATTCCCTTCCCTCGCACTGCCTAAGAAATGAAAAAGTTTAATATGAGGATAAGAAACTAAGGAAATGCAAAACTTTATATTAATTCCCTTCCCTCGCTCTGCCTAAGAAATGAAAAAGTTTGACATAAAGATAACAAACTAAGGAAATGCAAAGGTTTATATTAATTCCCTTCCTTCGCTCTGCCTAAGAAATGAAAAAGTTTGACATAAGGATAACAAACTAAGGAAATGCAAAAGTTTATATTAATTCCCTTCCCTCGCTCTGCCTAAGAAATAAAAAAGTTTGACATAAGGATAACAAACTAAGGAAATGCAAAGGTTTATACTAATTCCTAAGAAATGAAAAAGTTTGACATAAGGATAACAAACTAAGGAAATGCAAAGTTTATATTAATTCCTTCCTTAAAGTTTGACATAAGGATAACAAACTAAGGAAATGCAAAGGTTTATACTAATTCCCTTCCCTCGCTCTCCCTAAGAAATGAAAAAGTTTGACATAAGGATAACAAACTAAGGAAATGCAAAAGTTTATATTAATTCCCTTCCTTCGCACTCCCTAAGAAATGAAAAAGTTTGACATAAGGATAACAAACTAAGGAAATGCAAAGGTTTATATTAATTCCCTTCCTTCGCTCTCCCTAAGAAATGAAAAAGTTTGATATGAGGATAACAAACTAAGGAAAAGCAAAGGTTTATACTAATTCCCTTCCCTCGCACTGCCTAAGAAATGAAAAAGTTTGACATAAGGATAACAAACTAAGGAAATGCAAAGGTTTATACTAATTTCCTTCCCTCGCACTGCCTAAGAAATGAAAAAGTTTAATACGAGGAATGCAAAGGTTTATATTAATTCCCTTCCTTCGCTCTGCCTAAGAAATGAAAAAGTTTGACATAAGGATAACAAACTAAGGAAATGCAAAGGCTCATACTAATTCCCTTCCCTCGCACTGCCTAACACGACGGAACATTTAGGATTCACGCCCAGCCACGAGGCCATGATCAAGTATAAGCTATGGACCCACAAATAGCTCGGCGGTTAATTACTTTCCTGGCAGCACACACCTGGACGCCCGCGGCTTTACCTGTACATGCTGATCACGGCCGAGGTAATAAAGTGTTGCGTGGTGCATTTTTATGAAGAGCCTTTGGGTAATATTCTTAAACCTTTCGGTGCCCAAGTTCACCAATTCAAGGCTTTCGTGGGAGTTTTGAGCATATCCAAGGGTAGTTTGATGACCCTGGTGGTGGTGTGGCCCTTCTTCTGTACCTTGAACCTAAAGAAACATATTTGACAAGGCTTTCGTGGGAGTTTTGAGCATAGCCAAGGGTAGTTTGATGACCCTGGTGGTAGTGTGACCCTTCTTCTGTACCTTGAACCTAAAGAAACATATTTGACAAGGCTTTCGTGGGAGTTTTGAGCATATCCAAGGGTTGTTTGATGACCCTGGTGGTAGTATGACCCTTCTTCTGTACCTTGAACCTAAAGAAACATATTTGACAAGGCTTTCGTGGGAGTTTTGAGCATATCCAAGGGTAGTTTGATGACCCTGGTGGTAGTGTGGCCCTTCTTCTGTACCTTGAACCTAAAGAAACATATTTGACAAGGCTTTCGTGGGAGTTTTGAGCATATCCAAGGGTAGTTTGATGACCCTGGTGGTAGTCTGACCCTTCTTCTGTACCTTGAGCCTAAAGAAACATATTTGACAAAGCTTTCGCGGGAGTTTTGGGAATTTCCATTGGTAGTTTGATGACGCTGGTGGTAGTGTGACCCTTCTGTACCATGAACCTAAAGAAACATATTTGACAAGGCTTTCGCGGGAGTATTGAGCATATCCAAGGGTAGTTTGATGGCTCTGGTGGTAGTTTGACCCTTCTTCTGTACCTTGAATCTAAAAACACTCATAAAAGCACCCGACTGGTCTCCTTTCTAGCCCCTTGCTACACTCGTGCCGCGCCTCCAGATCAGCGTCGCCCAATTATCGTATTAACCACATATCGTATCTATCATTTTTATGCCTCAAACTCTCGTACCTACACAAGTAACGTGAGAAAATCAAAGTTAGTGCTAAAACTGTTAAATATTGATGTGTTTCGTTCTTTGTTGTTATAGTTATCGGTCAGCAACTACGAAAATGAAATGCGATGAGTACGACAATTTGGCAACGCTGCTCCAGATGCAATAATCGATAAGGCCGCGGCGCTTAAGTTTGGCTCGCGGGGTTCATGCAGTGCGAAGGAGGAAATTATTATAGAAGTCTGCATTCCTTAGTTCGTCATTATCTTGATCATAAACTTTTTTCATTCCCTTATTTAATTGTTCTCTTCATATTAAACGGATATTTTTTTTTTAGTTCGTCAGTCTTCATGTCAACCTTTCCAATCGTTTAGCTCATCAATATCCTTGTGCTAAACTTTTTTAATTCCTTTATTTAATTGTTCTCTTCATATTAAACGGATATTTTTTTTTTAGTTCGTCATTCTCTTCATGTCAACCTTTCCAATCGTTTAGCTCATCAATATCCTTGTGCTAAACTTTTTCATTCCTCTATTTAATTGTTCTCTTCATATTAAACGGATTTTTTTTTTTTTTTTTTTTTTTTTTTTTAGTTCGTCAGTCTTCATGTCAATCTTTCCAATCGTTTAGCTCATCAATATCCTTGTGCTAAACTTTTTTCATTCCTTTATTTAATTGTTCTCTTCATATTAAACGGATATATTTTTTTTAGTTAGTCAATCTCTTCATGTCAACCTTTCCAATCGTTTAGCTCATCAATATCCTTGTGCTAAACTTTTTTTTTCTTAGTTCGTCATTCTCTTCATGTCAACCTTTCCAATCGTTTAGCTCATCAATATCCTTGTGCTAAACTTTTTTCATTCCTTTATTTAATTGTTCTCTTCATATTAAACGGATATTTTTTTTTTTAGTTTGTCAGTCTCTTCATGTCACTCTTTCAATCGTTTAGCTCATCAATATCCTTGTACTAAACTTTTTCATTCCTCTACTTCATAATTCTCTTCATATTAAATTTTTCGAGCTCCGATTTAAATTTAGTTTGCTCCCTATTTTAATCCTTGAATTGCGTATATAACTATCCCCCCCCCCCTCCGCCCCCAGAAAAAAAGAGAGACGGAGATGAGCATCGAGGCCACGCGCCGATTTAACATATTCCCCATCTTTACCTTTAACCCCTTAAATAAACAATCAGCATCGTTATTCAGTTACATAAACCAATAGACTTCTTACATAACATTAGGCACACCAATAGTTCCTACGTATTATATAAACCAACCTAATCCTTACATAAGTTCAGTGCCCAGCAAGAAGAGCAACCTCTCTCCTCCCTGACTTCACTCGCCTCAGCGTTTTTCGGCCTCAGAATCTGCCTTAAAATCCCATCTTGGCAACACGTGCATTTTTGCGTGATCGGGTTAATTAGTGGCGGCAGGTGGCGGCCAGGTGAGGGGAGAGGTGTCAGGGTGCTGCTGCCGCCTCTAGTCACCTCAGCTTGGGTTATATAATTAATTAACAGGTAGATATACTTTTGCAATTAACAGGTAGATATACTTTTGCAATTAACAGGTAGATATACTTTTGCAATTAACAGGTAGATATACTTTTGCAATTAACAGGTAGATATACTTTTGCAATTAACAGGTAGATATACTTTTGCAATTAACAGGTAGATATACTTTTGCAATTAACAGGTAGATATACTTTTGCAATTAACAGGTAGATATACTTTTGCAATTAACAGGTAGATATACTTTTGCAATTAACAGGTAGATATACTTTTGCAATTAACAGGTAGATATACTTTTTCACCTGTTTTGTGCCTTTTCGTGTTTTGTTTACTTTTGCTTCTACTTTCTTTTTTCTTTAATTCATTCATATCATTTGTCTTTCTCTTTATTTTTTTTTCGTTTTACTTTCTATGTCTTTCTTGATTCATATAATTTATCTTTCTCTTGGTTTTTTGTTCATTATTTTTTTCTTTTTACTTTCCATCTGTTTTTCTTTTATATTTCCTTCCCTCTTAATTTAACTCATTCATTCTTTATCATGATTTCTCTGTTTTTTCCTCCTCTTTTTCTCAGTTTTTCTTTCCTTTTTCGTTTTTTCTATGGCTTTCCTTTTTGCTTTTTCTCATTGATTTATAGTTTTCATTACTTCTATCTTTCTTTCTCTCTTATTTTCCTTCTTTCTCTTTCTCCTTCATTCTCTCCTCTTTCATCATTACAATCTCATATATATTCCCTTACAAGGCCTACAAACACACACACACACACACACACACACACACACACACCTATTTTGAGCACTAGGGCCAGAAGGAGAAGGAAGAGGAGGAGGAGGAGGAGGAGGAGGAGGAGGAGGAAGGAGATTAGGAAGGTGTGAGCCCCGCCTTCCAACCTTCCTTCTCCTTCATAAATTGTGTTGTTCCGTTTTGGTAGACACTGAATTATCCTTTTTTTTGTGTTTTAGGCTGTGTTAAAAGGACATGCGAAGGAAGGGAAGGAGGGAGGGAAGAATAGTAAGAGAAAGGAAGGAGGAGAGGAAAAAAGGAGGGAAGGAAAGATGAAAAGGAAAGGAAGGAAGGAATGTAGTTTTCAAGAGGAGAGGAAAAAGGAGGGAAGGAAGGAGGGAAGATGAAAGAAAGAAAGGAAGGAAGGAATGTAGTTTTTCAAGAGGAGAGGAAGAAGAACAGAAGGAAGGAAGGAAAGATGAAAAAAAGAAAGAAAGAAAGGAAAGAAGGAAGGAAGGAAGGAATAGTTTTTCAAGAGGAGAGGAAAAAGGAGAGAAGGAAGGAAGGAAAGATAAAAAAAGAAAGAAAGAAAGGAAAGAAGGAAGGAAGGAATAGTTTTTCAAGGGGAGAGGAAAAAGGAGGGAAGGAAGAAAAGAAAAATGAAAAAAAGAAAGGAAGGAAGGAAGGAATTAATCTACTCTTTCCTGGTAACAATGAAAATTATAAACAAATCCTTTAACTTCAGAATCAACATGTTTTTTTTCTGTTTGTTTGTTTTATTTAGTATTAATTATAATAATCAACAAATCGGATCATTGAAAAGTCTACGGTGTTTGTTTGTTTGTTTGCTTTTGCTTGTATCAATGAAAGTAAAGGACCAGTTAATTATATCATTTTAAAACATACATCATCGTGTTTGTTAGGTTGATTGCGATTATGGATGTGGGTATGGGGCGGGGTTGTCAAATTATCGTACTCAAAACATCGCATTCATCAGTTTCAGGGCCCAAAACTCTCCTACCCACACTGGTAACGAGATTCCAGTTAAAGTTCTCGTTAAAAACATTACTTATTGGCGTTTGTTTGCGATAGCTGTGACTCAGAAACCGGAAACTAGACGTGCTGAGTGTCTGAGTACGATAATATGGTAACCCTGGTATGGGGATAGAGGGGAAGGGGTGAGGAAGAAGAGGAAGGGCAAAGAGGGGTCAGTTAAGGAAGGGAAGAGAAGGGAAAGATAGAGGGGAAGGGATGAGGAAGAAGGGGAAGGGCAAAGAGGGATCATTGAAGGAAGGGAAAGATAGAGGAGAGATAGAGGGGAAGGGCAAAGAGGGGTCAGTGAAGGAAGGGAAGAGAAGGGAAAGATAGAGGAGAGATAGAGGGGAAGGGATGAGGAAGAAGGGGAAGGGCAAAGAGGGATCATTGAAGGAAGGGAAAGATAGAGGAGAGATAGAGGAGAAGGGCAAAGAGGGGTCAGTGAAGGAAGGGAAGAGAAGGGAAAGATAGAGGGGAAAGGAGGGGGAAATTGGGAGATATATAGCGCAAAGAATGTAAAGTTTAGGTCAGTTAAGGAAGGGAAGGGAAAGATAGAGGAGAGATAGAGGGGAAGGAAGAGGGAAAATTGGGAGATATATAGCGGAAAGAATGTAAAGTTAAGGTCAGTGAAGGAAGGGAAGGGAAAGATAGAGGAGAGATAGAGGGGAAGGAAGAGGGAAAATTGGGAGATATATAGCGCAAAGAATGTAAAGTTAAGGTCAGTGAAGGAAGGGAAGGGAAAGATAGAGGAGAGAGATAGAGGGGAAGGAAGAGGGAAAATTAGGAGATATATAGCGCAAAGAATGTAAAGTTAAGGTTGCATTTCAAAGAGTATAAACGCACGTAACATAAACAAGGCCAAAAAAACATGGAACACACCTCCTTTCAAAATATTCTTCCCGTGTCTTAAGAAAAAACAAAGAGAATATCCTTTGAGCTTAATATTCTTCCCTTGTCTTGAAGCTGAATACAAAACAACAATAACAATAACAACAACAACAATAACAGCAACAACAACAACAGTATGCAACATCAGTCTACGAAAAAAATATGTACAAAAAAAACACACCAATCCTAGAAAGAGAACCTAACCTATCTGATCATTAGTATTATCCAAAGAAAGAAAGAAAGAAAGAAAGAAAGAAAGAAAAAAGTGAGAGAGAAATAAAGAAAGGAAAGGAAAAAGAAGAAAATATGAAGTGGAGGAGGAGGAGGAGGAGGGGGGAAAAAGAAGGGAACAGAATCAAAATTTACCAAGGCGTGTGTGTGTGTGTGTGTGTGTGTGTGTGTGTGTGTGTGTGTGTGTGTGTGTTCGTAGACCTTGTAAGGGAATCAGTATGAGACTGTAATGATGAGAGACAGAGGAAAGAATGAAGGAAAGAAAGACAACCTATTTTTTGCTAAACTTAATATTATTCTCATTTATTAAGGAAACAGACAGAGAACCCAACCTTGCTAAGCCCTCCCTTCCTCCCCCTCTTCTTCCTCCCTTAATCCTTCTTCAGCAGCGGTTTGTGGAGGAGTGGAGGAGGAGGTGGAGGAGGTGGAGGCGCCGTGTGAGTAGTTTACGTTGGCTCGAGGATGTTTGGGAAAGAGATTTAGGAGGGAAGGGGGGGGAAGGAGAGGAAGAGGAAGAGGGGGAGGCATGGGAGAGAGAGGAAGAGGGTAGGGGTAGAGAAGGGAACAGGTGGAGAGAGGGGAGGAAGAAGTGGATAGAGAGGGAAAGGAAAAGGAGAAGGAAGGTATGGGGAGAAAAGGGAAGGGATGGGGAAGAAGGGAATGGGGAAAAAAGGGGTCAGGGAAGGAAGGGGAGAGAAGAGAAAGATAGAGGGAAAGGAAGGAGGAAAATTGGGAGATAAGAGGAGGAGGGAAGAGAAAGGGGAAGGGAGGGAGATAATTTGGAGATAAGAGGAGGAGGGAAGAGAAGGGGGAAGGGAGGGAGATAACTGGGAGATAGAGGAGGAGGGAAGAGAAAGGGAAGGGAGGAAGAGGAAGGGGAAAGTACAGGTAAGAAGAGAGGGGGAGAGAGGGGCAGGAGAGGAGAGGAAGAGGCGCTGGAGGGAAGGGGATGGATGGGGGAAGAAAGGGAAAGGGAAAAAGGGGTCAGGTAAGGAAGGGAAGGGAAGGGAGAAGGGATGAGGGAAGAGGGGAAAGGAAGGGGAGAGAGGGGAAGGAAGGGAGAGGCCCGATAAAGAAGGGGAAGGTAGGGGAAGAGAAGGGAAAGGTGTATGGGAGATGGGAAGGAAGGGAAGGGAGGGGGAAGAGGGGAAAGGTAGGGGAGAGAGGGGAAGGAAGGGAGAGGCCCGATAAAGAAGGGGAAGGTAGGGGAAGAGAAGGGAAAGGTGTATGGGAGATGGGAAGGAAGGGGCAGGTGCAGGGGGAAGGGAAGGGAGGGAAAGAAGGGAAGGAATGGGGAAGAAGGGGGAATGGGGAAGAAGGGAAGGAATGGGGAAGAAGGGAAGGAATGGGGAAGAGGTGCTTATTTCATTCTATTATTCATTGTCTCTTTCTTTCTTTCTTTCTTTCTTTCTTTCTTTTATCTCTTGCTTTTTTCATTCTTTCATTTTTCCTTCTTTGTTTTCCTTTCCTATTTTTGTCTTGTTTGTTTATTTCGGATTCTAATATGTTAACTTTTTTTCTTACTAACTTACTTTCTCTCTTTCTTTTTCTTTCTTAACAAATTTATCTTTACTTCATCTATTTTCTTTCTCTACCTTTGTCTTTCTACCTTTTTTCTAATTTCTTTCTTTTTCCTTTCCTATTTTCTTATTTCATTCATTCTTTTATTCATTGTCTTTCTTTCTTTCTTTCCTTTCATTCTTTCATTCTTTCCCTCTTTGTTTTCCTTTCCTATTTTTGTCTTGTTTGTCTATTTCGAATTCTAACATGTCAACTCTTTTTCTATGCATCTGAATTGTTTACTATCTCCATTTGTTTATCTTGCTTATTTATTCACACAAGGAGACAATAATTTAGCTTGAGGAATGATGCAGATTAACCTCGTAACCTAGTTGTTGTTTTTTTCTTTGTTTTTCTTTTTATTTTCTTCCTTGACAAATTTCGCTGAAGTTCACTCGTGTATTTTTTTGGCTTCACTTTCTACCTTTGTCTGATTTATCTCCTTTTACTTTCTTTGTTTATCTTTCATTCATTCTTTTATTAACTTTCTCTTTCTTTCTTGCTTAGTTTCTTTCTTTCTATCTTTCTTCACTTTATCTACTTTTGTCTCATTTCTTTCCTTCTTTTCCTTTCCTTATTTATCTTTCATTCATTCTTTATTAACTTTCTCTTTCTTTCTTGCTTACTTTCTTTCTTTCTTTCTTTCTTTCTTTCTATCTTTCTTCGCTTTATCTACTTTTGTCTAATTTCTTTCCTTCTTTTCCTTTCCTTATTTATCTTTCATTCATTCTTTATTAACTTTCTCTTTCTTTCTTGCTTAGTTTCTTTCTTTCTTTCTCTCTTTCTTTCTTTCTATCTTTCTTCGCTTTATCTACCTCTCTCATTTCTTTCCTTCTTTTCCTTTCCTTATTTATCTTTCATTCATTCTTTATTAACTTTCTCTTTCTTCCTTGCTTACTTTCTCTCTTTCTTTCTTTCTTGACAAATTTATCTTTACTTCATTTCTGTTGTTTATCTTTCTCTTTCTTTCCTCTTTTCCCATTTCTTTCTTTCTTTTTCCTTTCCTATTTCCTTATTTCATTCATTCTTTTATTCATTCTCTTTCTTTCTTTCTTTCTTTCATCTCTCGCTTTTTTCGCCTTTGTCTCTTTTTTTTCTTACAGTATTAGATGACTACCTTGAGAGAGAGAGAGAGAGAGAGAGAGAGAGAGAGAGAGAGAGAGAGAGAGAGAGAGAGAGAGAGAGAGAGAGAGAAGTATTACTGGTTTCGTCCTCTCTCTCTATCTCTCTCTCTCTCTCTCTGCGCGCGTTCCTCCTCACCTTAGCTCTCAAGTTTATAGTCCTTTTCTCTCTCTCTCTCTCTCTCTATCTCTCTCTCTCAATGTCAGAATTCAATACTTTATAATACTCTCAAGATTCGTGGCGCCAGAGAGAGAGAGAGAGAGAGAGAGAGAGAGAGAGAGAGAGAGAGAGAATATGCATTAGATTTTAAAGAATTCCACGTCTATATAATTTTACTGTTGTCGAGGGGAGGATAATGTGTGTGTGTGTGTGTGTGTGTGTGTGTGTGTGTGTGTGTGTGTGTGTGTGTGTGTGTGTGTGTGTGTGTGTGTGTGTGCGCCACGTGCCATCCTTCCTTCATCAGTCAAGGTTCATAATAATAAGTTTTTGGTGTTGAATTTAAGCCTTAGTGACGGACGAGGAGGAGGAGGAGGAGGAGGAGGAGGAAGAGGAGGAAACAGAAGGAGAGAGGAAAGAAAATTGATGACAGGGATTATCTATATTAGGAAGAAGAGAAGAGAAGGAATAAAAAAGGAGGAGGAGGAAGAAGAGGAGGAGGAGGAGGAGACAACAGGAGGAGAGAGGAATTTCATGACAGGAAGGGATTATCTAAATTAGGAAGAGGAGAAAGGAAGAAGAAATAAAATAAAAAGAATGAAGGAAAGATAAAAATAAGAGAAGGAGGAGGAGGAGGAGGAAGAGGAACTAAAAGAAGAAAGAGAAATAGAGATGGGAAGTGAAGATCTGAATGAGGAAGAAGAGAAAGGGAGAATTAGGAAAGGGGAGGAAAGAAGAATGAAAGAAGGAAGGACAAACAGATAATGGTGGAGGAGGAGGAGGAGAAGGAAGAAAAACAAAGAGAGGAAAGAGAAATAGTGAGAGAAAGTGATGATCTATATAAGGAAGAAGAGAGAGGGAGAATTAAGAGAGGGGAGGAAATAAGAAAGGAGGAGGAGGAGGAGGAGCAGGAGGAGGAAAGAGAACAAAGAGTGGATGGAGGAACAATGGCAAGAAACGATGAAGTAAATATTGAAATAGAAGAAAAGGGAATAGAAGAAAAAATGAAAGAAAGATTGTGAGAAAGAAAAATAAAGAAAAGAAGGAAAAAAGAATAAAAAAACGTAAGAAAAGAAATGGAAAGGAAAATTGATAGAAAAAGAGAATTAAGAAGAGAGAGAGAGAGAGAGAGAGAGAGAGAGAGAGAGAGAGAGAGAGAGAGAGAGAGAGAGAGAGAGAGAGAGAGAGAGAGAGAGAGAGAACCATCAAGTATAAACACCGTAAAAGATCTAATAAACAAACAGGTACCAAGATAAACAAACAAACAATTTCTGAACCTCCTCGTGTGACCTTGAAGCGACTCGTGACCTAGATTCTGCGGCGTTGACCTTTTTTTTTATATTTTTTTCTTTTTTTCTCATTTCTCTTTTTATTTTATCAATGTTTTTTTCTTCTTTTTCTTCTCATTTCTCTTTTTTATTTATTTCATCTACGTTTTTTTTCTTTTTTTTCTCATTTCTCTTCTTTTTTTCGTTTTTTCTCATTTCTCTTTATTATATATTTTATCTAGTTTTTTTCTTTTTTTCTTCTTTATTTTTGTTTCTTCCTCCTATTTCGTTTTCCTCTATCTCTCATTTATCTTCTTTGTCTTATTTTTTTTTGTCTTATTCCTTCTACATATTCGCTTCTTTTTTTTGTTTTTTTTTATTTCGTATTTATTTTATTTTGTCTATTTCTTCATTTTCTCTTTATTTTTCTTTCTGAAATTTCTTCGATACATTCTTTTCTTCTGCTATTTCTCTCATTTGTCTTCTTTATTTCCCTATTTTTATTTATCTTGTTTTTTTATGTTTGTTTTCTTTCTTTTTTTGTAGAATGTAGGTCTAGGATGAGAGAGAGAGAGAGAGAGAGAGAGAGAGAGAGAGAGAGAGAGAGAACACACTGGTACACCATATTCCTCTACTACTACTACTACTACTACTACTACTACTCTCTTCTCACCTGCCAATCTCCTTCTTCAGGTCGTAGAAATCCCTCATATCATCCTCTTCATTCACTTCGATGTTGCGTGGTGGGAAGGGCGGCGGGAGCTCTGGAAGGAAGGGAGGGAGACAAACTGAGTAATTGAAGTAGTGAGGTTGAGTTTGTGAGGTTGAGGTGGGGGTTAAGTTAGTGGTGATTGTGTTAGTGGGGGTTGAGTTAGTGAGGTTGAGGTGGGGGTTAAGTTAGTGGTGATTGTGTTAGTGGGGGTTGAGCTAGTGGGGTTGAGGTGGGGGTTAAGTTAGTGGGGGTTGAGTTAGCTGGGTTAAGTTAGTAGGGGTAGGGTTAATGGGGTTGAAATGGGGTTTAGGTTAGTGGTGATTGTGTTAGGGGGCTTAAGTTGGTGTGGGTTGAGGTAGTGGGGTTGAGGTGGGGGTTAGGTTAGTGGTGATTGTGTTAGTGGGGGTTGAGTTGGTTGGGGTTGGGTTAGTGGGGTTGAGGTGGGGGTTAGGTTAGTGGTGATTGTGTTAGTGGGGGTTGAGTTGGTTGGGGTTGGGTTAATGGGGTTGAGGTGGGGGTTAGGTTAATGGTGATTGTGTTAGGGGGGGGTTTAGTTGGTAGGGGTTGAGTTAGTGAGGGTTGAGATAGTGGAGGTTGAGTTGGTGGGCTCTTTTTTACAGCAAAGAAAGCAGTTCAGGAGCAGTAAGTAGCGGGGTTTTTTTTTCTTTAATATTGCTTTCTTTTTTTTACGCCCTTGAACTGTCTCCTTTGCTGTAAAAAAAAAAGTTCAAGGGCAAAAACAAATGAAAACAAAAGAGGCCTTCTATAGTCACTGCTTCTATAAAAGGAAGTATAGATAAATGGCCATAAGAAAAAGAGGTCAGTTCCTTGATACTCCTCTCTTGAAGTTTGTGGGTTGAGTTCGTCGAGGTACAGTTAGTGAGGGTTAGTGGGGGGTTGAGTTAGTGGGGGTTGAGTTTGGGTTTGATTTTCTGGGGATTAAGTTCAAAAAGTGTGTCTCAACTAAAACTACCTACAACTACCTCAACCTAACTTCCTAAGACTTAAATGCAAGGGATGAGGGGAAATCACTGAAGAATGGAATACAGCTTAGGGTCAAATTCTTAAACATATCGGCCCCCAAGTACACATATTTGGCATAGCTTTTTAAAGGAAGAGTGGAGAAGGTCGCTGAAGAATGGAGTCCAGCTTGGGGTAAAATTCTTAAACATATTGGCGCTCAAGTACAATATTTGGCATAGCTTAAAGGCAGAGGGGAGAAGGTTACTGAACTCTAAGAGGGAAGTAGAGCATATAGTAGTCTTAAAACAGGTAGCGGGGAGAGGGAAGGGACAAGAGGGAAGGGAAGGGAGGGAGATATAACAGGATAAGAGGAAGGGAAGAGGGGAGAAGGCCACTGAACTATGAGAGGGGAGTGTAACATAGTAGTCGTAAGAGATAGTGAGTAGAGAGACGGGACAAGAGGAGGAGGAGGAGGAGGAGGAGGGGAGATAACTGAATGAGAGGAAGGGGAGGAGAGAAGATGGGCGAGTAGCAGGCGTAGGGGAAGAGCGGAAAAGGTCACTGAACTCAAAAGGTGAATAGAGTAGAGGTGTTGCGTCCACTAATCCCACCGCTGCCACCATTTATGTTTGCTGTTGTCCGGCTAGCATTTGTTTGTTTTTCGTTATGTTAATTAGGCTCGCGCTGGGTTACCTCACTATCCAGAACTAAAAGCACAGTTAAGATGGAAAATAGGTCAGGTTAGCCGGCTTTTATATTTCTTGTTATTTGTTTTTGTTTTTTATCCTTGAACTGCCTCCTTATCTATAAAAAAATAAACAGAAAAATACTGAAGTTTGTGTTTTGGTTGGCTTGGTAAGGTGTGTGTGTGTGTGTGTGTGTGTGTGTGTGTGTGTGTGTGTGTGTGTGTGTGTGTGTGTACAGGTGTTCTAATTAGTCAGGTACCCCCTCACTCACCTCCCACCGGCTCCTTTTCGTCCACCAGGATCATCTTCTGCTCGTAGACACACACGCAGAGGAGAAAAAGAGAAGCGTTAATGACTGTCATAATAAGAGTAATGATGACGATAATGATAACAATGGTGATGATGATGATGATGGTGGTGGTGGTGGTTGTAATGGGGTATGATTATATATTCGGCATCCATGCAGTGGTCTCGATCCAACAAATTTTTCAGGGCTATCTCTCATTATTTACCTGTAATTCTCTTCAGTAACACTTACGAATACTAACAAGGCAGATTAATTTTCTCCTCGTTGATCTTTTCAGTGGCACATACTAATACAAACACAACATTCATTCTCTTCATATATATAATTTGAACGGTTGCTAATACTATAAGTCTTCCAAATATGTCGAGGGCGGTCTGGCGTAGGCTCCCATGGGTCCTTTCCTCCCCTCTGCTCTGCCACACAGTCCCAACACCTATCTCTTCCTCTCATATGTAAGCTATAGGTAACATATGAGAGGAAAAAATAGGTGTTGGGACTGTGTGGCAGAGCAGAGGGGAGAAATGGATCTGTGGGTGCCAACGCCAAAACGGACTCGACAATTTGGTTTCACTATAACACAACATTCCTTTCCTTCATAAAGTTTAAACGAATACTAATTTGGTTTCACTATAACATAACATTCCTTTCCTTCATAAAGTTTAAACGAATACTAATTTGGTTTCACTATAACACAACATTCCTTTCCTTCATAAAGTTTAAACCACTACGAACACTAACATAACATTCCTTTTCTTCACTTAACTCACTGCTATTACTAACGCATTCCTTCTATTCACATAACTTTAGACATTACTCATACTAAAACAACAGTTCCTCATCAATCCCTTCAGTGTCACTAATACTAACACAGCATTCCTTCTCTTTACACAAGTGACCTCTAATACCAACACAACAGTTCTTCTGCTCATAAATCCCTTCAGTGCCACTCACTAATACTACCACAGCATTCCGTCTCTTCACACAAGTCACTGCTAATACCAACACAACTTCTCGCCTCTTCACACTGCTAGTACACAATATCCATTCATTTCACATAACTCCCACTATTACTAACACAACAGTTCCCTTCACCAATATCTTCAATGTCTCGTACTAATTCTAACACAGCATTCCCTCTCATCACAGAACAAACATTACTTATCAACACGACAGCTCTCCTCTTCACATACCTCACTGCTGGGGCACAACATTCATTCATTTCACGTAACTCCCACTATTACTAACACAACAGTTCTCTTCACCAGTACCTTCAATGTCACATACTAACTCTAACACAGCATTCCCTCTCATCACAGAACAGACATTACTTAATTACTTATCAACACGACAGCTCTCCTCTTCACATACCTCACTGCTGGGGCACAACATTCATTCATTTCACGTAACTTTAGACATTATCATACTAACACAACAGTTCTCTTCACCAGTACCTTCAATGTCACATACTAACTCTAACACAGCATTCCCTCTCATCACAGAACAGACATTACTTATCAACACGACAGCTCTCCTCTTCACATACCTCACTGCTGGGGCACAACATTCATTCATTCCACGTAACTCCCACTATTACTAACACAACAGTCCTCTTCATCAATATCTTCAATGTCACATACTAACTCTAACACAGCATTCCCTCTCATCACAGAACAGACATTACCTATCACGCGACAGCTCTCCTCTTCACATACCTCACTGCTGGGGGACAAGATTCCTTCATTTCAAACAACTCCCACTATTACTAACACAACAGTTCTCTTCACCAGTACCTTCAATGTCACAGACTATCTCTAACACAGCATTCCCTCTCATCACAGAACAAACATTACCTATCAACACGACAGCTCTCCTCTTCACATACCTCACTGCTGGGGGACAAGATTCCTTCATTTCAAACAACTCCTACTATTACTAACACACCAGTTCTCTTCACCAGTACCTTCAATGTCACATACTAATTCTAACACAGCATTCCCTCTCATCACAGAACAAACATTACTTATCAACACGACAGCTCTCCTCTTCACATACCTCACTGCTGGGGGACAAGATTCCTTCATTTCAAACAAATCCTACTGTTACTAATACAATAGTTCTCTTCACCAGTATCTTCATTGTCACGTACTAATTCTAACACAGCATCTCCTTTCATCACATAAATCACATAACGGACATTACTTATCAACACAACACTTCTTCTTTTCACATACCTCACTGCTATAGTCCGTTTCATTCCGTCTGTCCACTCGCGAACGTAGATGTGGCACCTGCGCATTGTTAGTTCGTGATTGCGTGAAGATCAATTTAATATTTTCAGTGATATATTTGAATGTTTGTATACAAAAAAAAAAAAAAAAACTCAAGTCATCTCATATGAACCGCAAGCAGGAGATTTGCATCGATAATCTACCATACAAGCACACGAAGGAACAACTTGTATATCAAACAGTATAGTCTGATCATACTTGAACGACCTA
>NC_066569.1:6915136-6922636 GCF_024679095.1 Eriocheir sinensis | reverse complement strand
TGAGAGGAAGAGGAGGATATGGAAGAAGAGGAGGAGAACGAGAATGAAGAAGAAGAAAGAGAAAGGCAAGGATGATGACAATGAAGAGGAGGAGGAGGAAGAGGAGATAAAAAAAAAGGAGGAGGAGGAGGAAGAGAACAACAAGAAATACAAAAACGAGAAGGAAGAAGAGAGAAAGGAAGTAGGATAATCAGAAGGAGGAGGAGGAGGAGGAGAACGACAAGAAAAGAAGGAGGAGAAGGAGAGGTAATAAACGAGAAGAAGAAGAAGGAAGAAGAGGAGGAGGACAAGGAGAGAAGAGGAAATAAAACGAGAGAAGAAAAAGGAGGAAAAAGAGAAAACTAGATAAAGAATGAGGAATAGGAAGAGGAAGAGGAGGACAATGAAAGTTAGTTAAAGGGAAAAAAAGGACAAGGAGGAAGAGAAGGAGGAGGAGGAGGAGAAGGACGAGGAAATTTAGTTAAAGGAAAAAAAGGAAGAGGAGGAGGAGGAGGAGGAAGAGGAGGAGGAAAACAGGAACAGGGAACACGAAAGACAGTCAAGCAGGCAGTCAACCAGTCACCCACTCACTGCACTGCCACAACCACCACAACCACCACCACCACCACCAACACCACCACAGTAACAGATGACAGAACGTTGAAGGGGTGTCCGTACAAGCGACCCTGTGTGCGTGTGTGCGTGTGCGTGGAGGGATGTGCGTGCGTGCGTGCGTGCAAGCTCTTCCCTCTCCCCTGCAAGAGTGTGTAGGGGAGGGAGCGGGCAGGGGAGCTCTTGCACGACCCTACCAACTGACTGATGCTGCATCGGTTCCCCGCTAGGCTCAACCGCTATCTCCCTGCCGCCCCTCCCCCTGTAGTGACTCCCCCCCGGCCCCCCTGCCCCGTGCCCCGTGCCAAGGTATGTTGTGGCCCCGTGCCAGGCTTGTCCCCACCCCCCACCCCGCCAAGGTTTCCCTGTTTCCACCCCCTCTTGTTATTCCTTCCCCTCTCTCTCTCTCTCTCTCTCTCTCTCTCTCTCTCTCTCTCTCTCTCTCTCTCTCTCTCTCTCTCTCTCTCTCTCTCTCTCTCTCTCTCTCTCTCTCTCTCTCTCTCTCTCTCTCTCTCTCTCTCTCTCTCTCTCTCTCTCTCTCTCTCTCTCTCTCTCTCTCTCTCTCTCTCTCTCTCTCTCTCTCTCTCTCACAAAAAACTATCTCGCCCCCTCCTCTCTCTCTCTCTCTCTCTCTCTCTCTCTCTCTCATTCTCTCTCTCTCTCTCTCTCTCTCTCTCTCTCTCTCTCTCTCTCTCTCTCTCTCTCTCTCTCTCTCTCTCTCTCTCTCTCTCTTAACTCCTTCACACCTCACTTCCTCCTCCCTGTCTTTCCCCTCTCTCCCTTTTCCCTCCCCACTCCTTCTTTCTCCCTC
Organism: Eriocheir sinensis; assembly: GCF_024679095.1. Lineage (NCBI taxonomy): Eukaryota > Metazoa > Arthropoda > Malacostraca > Decapoda > Varunidae > Eriocheir > Eriocheir sinensis. The sequence continues at coordinate 6,921,234 of NC_066569.1, read as the reverse complement.
CCCTTTTCTCTCCATCCCCTTTTCTCTCCCTTTACGTATGTCACATCTCACTGCCTTCTTCCTCCACCCACGCTCTCTCTCTCTCTCTCTCTCTCTCTCTCTCTCTCTCTCTCTCTCTCTCTCTCTCTCTCTCTCTCTCTCTCTCTCTCTCTCTCTCTCTCTCTCATCATTTATTTCCTTCTTCTTCTCCTCCTCTTCTTTATCTTCATTGTCATTGCCATTCTCTTTCTCTTTTTTTTTGCTTTATTTCTTGTTTTCTTCCTTTACTTGTTTTGTTTTTTTGTCTTATTTTTTTTGTTTGAGGTTCTTTCTATTTTTGTTTCTTTCTTTTTTTGTTCTTTTTGTTTTCTTTTTTTATAACAGTGAAACTCAAGCCTCTCAGGAATGATTTTAATGGACATTTTCACAAGGCTGAGCCAACAACAGCTTAGGAGGAGGAGGAGGAGGAGGAGGAGGACGAGGAGGAGGAGGAAGGGTAAAGGTGGAAACGTGTAAGATAAAAAAAAAAAGGAAGGACAAAAGGGCAAAGACAAACAGGAAGGAAGACGAGTTAGACAAGAGGAGGAGGAGGAGGAGGAGGAGGAGGAAGAGGAAGAGGAGGGAGGTGAACAAGAGGGACAAGGTAAAGGAGGTGGATGAGGAGGAAGATATGTAAATGAATAGATATACACTAGACGAAGAAGAAGAAGAAGAAGAAGAAGAAGAAGAAGTAGAGGAAGAAGAAGAAGAAGAAGAAGAAGAAGAAGAAGAAGAAGAAGAAGAAGAAGAAAGAAGAAGAAAAAGAAGAAGAAGAAGAGGAAGACGGAGAAGAGGAAGAAGAAGAAGAAAAAGAAAAAGAAGAAGAAGAAGAAGAAGAAGAGGAAAGAGCTAAAAAGTCGAGGTTTAATTAAGAAGAGGAAACTAAAAATGAGGAAGACATGAAGAGGAAAAAAAGAAGAGAAAATATTAAGAGAAAGAAGGCGAGGAGGAGGAGAAGGAGAAGGAAGAAGAGAAGAAGAAACCACAAAGCATTAAGACAAAAAAAGAAAAAAAACAGGAAGAATAAATAACAAAATACAGAACAGAAGAACAGAAAAAAAGTAGGGAGAAGAAGAGAGAGAAAGAAAGGGAGACTAAAGCCTACACATCCTTCTCCCTTGAAAATACAAAAGAATAGGAAAAACGATGAAAGGGAGAAACACCCACGGAAGAGGGCTGGGTAGGTCAGGTAAGGGAGACTAGATTAAAGAAGGGCATTATGGTGTATAGGGAACATGATATTAGCGCAAGAGATAAAGAAAGATAAGGAATTCGGGCTTATGGAAATACAGTGAAAGGGTAGAAGATCCAGGGAAGGGGGCTTGGGAGAGTTAGGTAAGGGAGACTAGATTAAAGAAAGGCATAATCGTGAATAGGAAATGCAATGAGAGAGAAGAAAGAATTCGGGCTTAGGGAAATACAGGGAAAGGGTAGATCCAGGGAAGGAGGCTTGGGAGAGTTAGGTAAGGGAGACTAGATTAAAGAAAGGCATAATCGTGACTATAGGGAATGCTATGAGATTGGCAAGAGGCAGAGAAGAAGGAAAACGGGCTTAGGGAAATACAGGGAAAGGGTAGATCCAGGGAAGGAGGCTTGAGAGAGTTAGGTAAGGGAGACTAGATTAAAGAAAGGCATAATCGTGAATAGGAAATGCTATGAGATTGGCAAGAGGCAGAGAAGAAACAATACGGGCTTTGGGAAATACAGTGAAAGGGGTAGAAGATCCAGGGAAGGAGGCTTGGGAGAGTTAGGTAAGGGAGACTAGATTAAAGAAAGGCATAATCGTGAATAGGAAATGCTATGAGATTGGCAAGAGGCAGAGAAGAAGGAAAACGGGCTTAGGGAAATACAGTGAAAGGGGTAGAAGATCCAGGGAAGGAGGCTTGGGAGAGTTAGGTAAGGGAGACTAGATTAAAGAAAGGCATAATCGTGAATAGGAAATGCTATGAGATTGGCAAGAGGCAGAGAAGAAACAATACGGGCTTAGGGAAATACAGTGAAAGGGTAGGAGATGCAGGGAAGGAGGCTTGGGAGAGTTAGGTAAGGGAGACTAGATTAAAGAAAGGCATAATCGTAACTATAGGGAATGCTATAAGAGGAACAAGAGGCAGAGAAGAAAGAATTCGGGCTTAGGGAAATACAGTGAAGGGGTAAAAAACGCAAGGAAGAAGGCTTGGAAAGGTTGAGGCATACGATTTTAATTAAAGAAAGAACATCATCGTGAACACGGCGTACGATGAGAGGGGAAGAAGGATACGGAACACGAGCTTAGAAAAGAACCTTATATACTACACTATATTAATTGAACCTTGCGATTACACTGTCCAGGAAGTCATCAGTCGAGCCGCGTCTGGCTGGCTGCGGCTGGGGGCTTTGTCTCAGGTCCAGTCTGTGCTGCTGCCGTGCGGGTGCGGGGGCGGGGATGTTGAAGGTCGGGGTGTCCAGAAGCCTGGGCTGGGTGAAGAGGGCTGGGACGGGCTGTGGCTGGACTGGGGCGGGGGCGTGGGTTGGGGCAGGCTGGAATTGTTGCTGAGGCTGGAACTGGGGCTGTGGTTGGGGCTGGAATTGTTGCTGTGGTCGGGGCTGTGGCTGGAACTGGGGCTGAGGCTGGAATTGGGGCTGGGGCTGGGGCTGGGGCTGCGGGGCCGGCTGGAACTGGTCCTGGAACTGAACTGGAGGTTGGACCGGGCGAGGGCGACGCTGCCTCTGCCTCTGTCTGGGCTGCTGCTGGCGTTGGATCGGCTGCGGGGCGAACTGGAGTTGCTGCTGGGGGCTTTCGAGCTGTGATGATCCCTCCTGGTGCACGTAGGGACGCTCCAAGTGACGGTACAGATCGTAGTTGCCGAGGTCCACGTAGTTGGGGTCAGTGGTCTCGTCCACCTCGCCGCCGTGGTTGTAGTGGCGCGTCTCCAGCTCGCCCTGCTCGTTCACGAAGCTGTAGTTCCCCACCACCCTTCCGTTGGGGTACCGGAACTCGAACTTAGAGGAGCCATCGCCGCCAATGTACTCGTAGACGAAGGCGCCGGTCTGAAGGTCGATTCTGTGGGGAGAAGGACAGAGTGGTAGTTGATGTTATAATGGTGGCAGCGGTGGGATTGCCTCCGATTATGTTGGGTAAGGATATAGTGTTATTTGATGCTAGAATGGTGGCAGGAGTGGGATTGCCTCCGATTATGTTGGGTAAGGATATAGTGTTAGTTGATGCTAGAATGGTTACAGGAGTGGGATTGCCTCCGATTATGTTAGGTAAGGATAGAGTGTTAGTTGATGCTATAATGGTGGCAGGAGTGGGATTGCCTCCGATTGTGTTGGGTGGAGGATAGAGTGTTGATTGATGCTAGAATGGTTACAGGAGTGGGATTGCCTTCGATTATGTTGGGTAAGGATAGAGTGTTAGTTGATGCTATAATGGTGGCAGGAGGGGGATTGCCTTCGATTCTGTAGGGAGAAGGATAGAGTGTTGATTGATGCTAGAATGGTGGCAGGAGTGGGATTGCCTTCGATTATGTTGGGTAAGGATAGAGTGTTAGTTGATGCTATAATGGTGGCAGGGGTGGGATTGCCTTCGATTCTGTAGGGAGAAGGATAGTGTGTTTGTTGGTGCTAGAATGGTTCCGATTTTGTGGGGAGAAAGATGCAGTGTGTTAGTTGATAATACAGTGGTGGCAGGAGTGGGATTGCCTCCGATTATGTTGGGTAAGGATAGAGTGTTGATTGATGCTAGAATGGTTACAGGAGTGTGATTGCGTTGTGAGTTTGCGTGCGATTGTGTGTGTGATTCGATTCTGTGGGGAGAAGGATAGAATGTTTGTTGGTGCTAGAATGGTGGAAGTGGTGAGACTGGTTCCGATTTTGTGGGGAGGAATATGCAGTGTGTTGGTTGATAATACATTGGTGGCAGCGGTGGGATAGCCTTGGTACTGCATCCTAAGACTTAAGGTTGATTTCTTTGTGAGTGTTTGGAGTTCTCTTTCTTTTGAGTCAATGTCTTTTTGTGGTTTTAAAGTTGTTTTTTTTGTGAGTCTAATACTTTTTTTACAGTATGTTTTAACTTCTTTTAGGTATTCCTTATGACTGTCAGGGTTGTCATTAATATAAACGAATGTAGCGGAGAGAGAGAGAGAGAGGAGTGCAGATGCATATACGAAAGAGGAATATGATGAAAAAAGTGGATAATAGATAATAAACTGTGAAGGATGAAGTGTTAGTATTCTCTCTCTCTCTCTCTCTCTCTCTCTCTCTCTCTCTCTCTCTCTCTCTCTCTCTCTCTCTCTCTCTCTCTCTCTCTCTCTCTCTCGAACGGAAATGCCTGCCAGTCTTTTCAAACATCAGGGCAAAAAGTAGCGCATTCCCTCGTTAAAGCTATATCCGGGACCAAGACCAAGCAGCCAAGGGTGTATTTGTAAACAGAGATTGTACACTTGCATTACATTTTCCCAACGGGGTGACATTACCGTGCAAAGAGTAGAGAAAAAAGTAATTATGATCAGCTGGACTGTCATAGGAAAAGTAGAGAAGGGAAATGAGAAGAAAAGGGAAAGAGGGAAAGAGAAGGTGAATAGAGTTAGTGAATAAAAGAAAAGTATACTAAACTGAATTGTCATAGGATTTGCATTGCTTTCCTTTATTACTATTTGGAGTGAAAATAAAGAAAGGAAAGGGAGAAGAAATTGGAAAGAAGGAAAGAGAAGGTGAATAGGGTTAGTGAATGAAAAAAAATAAGGGCAAAAAACTGAATTGTCATAGGAATTACACTGCTTACGTTTATTACTATTTAGAGAGGAAATAAAGAAAGAAAGGGAGAAGAAATTGGAAAGGAGAGAAAATATGAATTGAAAAGTAGATTCCAAAGTGGGTAAAAGTAATTATTTTGAACAGGATTGTCATAGGATTTACATTGCATTCTTTTATTACTATTTGGAGTGAAAATAAAGAAAGGAAAGGGAGAAGAAATTGGAAAGGAGAGAAAATATGAATTGAAAAGTAGATTCCAAAGTGAGTAAAAGTAATTATTTTAAACAGGATTGTCATAGGATTTACATTGCATTCTTTTATTACTATTTGGAGTGGAAATAAAGAAAGAAAGGGAGAAGAAATTGGAAAGGAGGAGAGAAAATATGAATTGAAAAGTAGATTCCAAAGTGAGTAAAGTAATTATTTTAAACAGCATTGTCATAGGATTTACATTGCATTCTTTTATTACTATTTGGAGTGGAAATTAAGAAAGAAAGGGAGAAGAAATTGGAAAGGAGAGAAAATATGAATTGAAAAGTAGATTCCAAGTGAGTAAAAGTAATTATTTTAAACAGGATTGTCATAGGATTTACATTGCATTTTTTTATTACTATTTGGAGTGAAAATGAAAAAAGAAAGGGAGAAGAAATTGGAAAGGAGGAGAGAAAATGTGAATTGAAAAGTAGATTCCAAAGTGAGTAAAAGTAATTATTTTAAACAGGATTGTCATAGGATTTACATTGCATTCTTTTATTACTATTTGGAGTGAAAATAAAGAAGAAAAGGGAGTAGAAATTGGAAAGGAGAGAAAATATGAATTGAAAAGTAGATTCCAAAGTGAAGAAAAGTAATTAATATAAAACAGGATTGTCATAGGATTTTACGTTTCTTTCCTTTATTAGAATCTGGCGTAAAAGAAGAGAATGTAGTAAAATTATTTGTATTTGTTTTGTTTTGTGTTTTGTATGTTATTGTTTTTATTTTTTGTATTTTGTATTTTGACATTTGTTGAAGACTGATTTTTATTTATTTATCTAACTATTTTTTTCCCTATTATCTCTATTTTTCTCTATTTACTCTATTTTCTCTATTTTTCTCAATTTTTTCTCTATTTTCTCTATTTACTCTATTTTTCTCTTTCTAACTATTTATTTTTCTTTATTTTCTCTATTTTCTCAATGTTTCTGTATTTTCTCTATTTTGTCTATTTTCTCTATTTTTCTCTAACTATATATTTTTCTCTATTTTCTCTAATTCTCTAACTATTTATTTTTCTCTATTTTCTCTAATTCTCTAACTATTTATGTTTCTCTATTTTTCTCTAATTCTCTAACTATTTATTTTCT
>NC_066569.1:6817636-6910136 GCF_024679095.1 Eriocheir sinensis | reverse complement strand
ACGCTTCTAGAAATTAAACCCAATTCCCAATAGATGTGGTTAGGTTTACAGGAGCTGCCTTGTGTAGACCTACGGCCTCTTGCATACTCCTTATGTTCTATTGCTTAAGCTTTTAGAAATTAAACCCAATACTCAAAAGGTGTGGTTGGGTTTATAGGAGCTGCCTTGTGTAGACCTACGGCCTCTTGCATACTCCTGATGTTCTATTGCTTTAGCTTCTAGAAATTAAACACAATTCCCAAAAGGTCTGGTTGGGTTTAGAAATTAAACCCAATACTCAAAAGGTGTGGTTGGGTTTATAGGAGCTTCATAGTATAGACCTGGCCTCTTGCATACTCCTTAGGTTCTTTTGTTAACTCTTATGCTCTTATGTTCTATTAGTGACGCTTCTAGAAATTAAACCCAATACCCAAGAGGTGGGGTTAGGTTTACAGGAGCTGCCTTGTATAGACCTACCGGCCTCTTGCAGACTCCTTATGTTCTATTATTGAAGCTTCTAAAAATTAAACCCAATACCCAATATGTAGGGTTAGGTTTAAAGGAGCTGCCTTGTATAGACCTGACCTCTTGCAGACTCCCAATGTTCTTGTGTTCTTATGTTCTATTGGGACGCTTCTAGAAATTAAAATCAGTACCCAGTAGGTGTGGTTTTAAAGGAGCTGATATGTATAGTCCTAACCTCTTGCAGACTCCCAATGTTCTTGTGTTCTTATGTTCTATTGGGACGCTTCTAGAAATTAAAATCAGTACCCAGTAGGTGTGGTTTTAAAGGAGCTGCCTTGTTTAGTCCTAACCTCTTGCAGACTCCCAATGTTCTTGTGTTCTTATGTTCTGTTGGGACGCTTCTAGAAATTAAAATCAGTACCCAGTAGGTGTGGTTTTAAAGGAGCTGATATGTATAGTCCTAACCTCTTGCAGACTCCATATATTCCTGTTTTCTTAAGTTCCATTAGTGACGCTTCTAGAAATTAAACCTGATGCCATATTTGTGCGGATCCTAAAATGAATGCATTGATTTCCTGCACGTGGGTCAAGGCAAGGCTCACTAAGTCGCCAAAATCACTTTCACAGCTGGACCTGCTTAGAGAGTGTTGCCCAAGGAGTCAGGAACAGGTCTGCACCGATGATTGTTACTATTTATGTTAACCAGGGCTCCCACCGTCCTTGAGGTCACGTGTCTCATGTCTCACAAATGTATACGATGGTCTGGGATATATTTAGACCGGCACACTATCCGCCTATGACCCTATGTGGTGGAATGTTTAGCGTCCCTAGATACGAATTCACTGGGGTGGGTTGGGTAGTCGGCGCGTAACCCACCCACCCAGCTGTTCATCTCTTTCGGACTGGTCGATAATTGGGTACCTGGGGAAACCTGGGGAAGGTAAACTGTGGTAACGCTTTGTCCCGGGGTGATGGGTTACTTCCCTTCACAAACGCAAGGGTCGATGTGAAGGAGATGAGCACCGAGGCCACGCGTAGCTTTAATGTATGCACCCGACTTTGCTGTCTAAAGAAGATAAGTAAATGAGCAAACCTTTTCAGCGCACATATTTTTGTCTTAGAGATTTATACGTTTAAAATGAACGCTACGGTTTTGAAATATTAAAAAGAGAGAGAGAGAGAGAGAGAGAGAGAGAGAGACAGAAGAGAACTAGCAGAAAACATAAGGCCGTAATGTTTCTGCAACGGCTGACAATTCTAACACGAAAAACTGTGTCCTCCTTATCCATGAACTTTTCTAACCTTTTCCTGACGGTTCGCTCTCTGCCACCATCACCACTGTTCTCGCCACCATCGTCACCACTCGTGAGTCGCCAAGCACCACTACGACCACCACTGACATTACTGAACCAGATACCACCACCACGACCATCACCACCAAAGGGGTACGAACCGGGGAGCCTAAGGGTGCTGCAGCCCACCACATTCTAGAAGATCAAAAATTTTCGGGCGGAGCAGCCATCGTAGCGGCCTGACAGGACTACTGAACTGGCGGCTCGTGGGCAAAATGTGGCCCTTGGGTGGTTTTTCATATTAGCCATTTTACTCTTAGCCTCCCTTAAGAATAGATAGGCCTAAACTGTACTTTTCTGTCTTAATTAATAGCCAGTGCCGAGAGGCTGAACTGAACATCCCATACGTAATAATGGGCAGCCTCATAAACTGTACGTGTCTAGTACTGGTACACGTTATGCGTCGGCAACACTGCAGAAATATGGGTCAAATTTAGCAATTAACTTTCATATATATATATATATATATATATATATATATATATATATATATATATATATATATATATATATATATATATATATATATATATATATATATATATATATATAATTGCTTGAATTTACAGGCAAAACATTTTTTTCCGGCAAACAGTTTTCGTCCCCCAGATGAGAGGTGTTCCGTCCGCGTCTGATCACCACTACAGCGTCACACCCACCATCACCATAACGACAACCACTACATACACACAGACACACAAGCACTTAGATCTTTTCCAGTTCAGAAGATCCACAAACATAGGAAATAATAGCAACGGTGGGGGAAAACAGCGATGGTGGTTGAGGCAATGTTGGTAGCGATGGTGGTGGCGATGGTGGTGGGTCCTGGCAGGCTCACTCACCAGCGCTCCCAGCATGACGAAGGAGCTGCAGGAACCCGTAGGAGTGAGAAGGATATCACTGCAGGACCAGGAGGAGGAGGAGGAGGAGGAAGAGAGGTCAACGAAGAAGTGAGCACGAGGCTTGATCTGGCGGCCTTATATGTCCTCTCTCTCTCTCTCTCTCTCTCTCTCTCTCTCTCTCTCTCTCTCTCTCGTGTGTTTTTCTTCTTATTTCTTTGTCTCATTTATTTATTCTTCTCTGTTTACATCCTTTGTTCCTCCTCCTCCTCCTCCTCCTCCTCCTTCTCTTCATTTTTAACTTTTCCTTTTCCTTTCACTTTCATTTGACGTGGATTACTTCTTCTTCTTCTTCTTCTTCTTCTTCTTCTTCTTCTTTTTCTTCCTCTTCTTCTCTTCTTTATCATCATCCACAAGCTTGCACCATCACCACACACACACACACACACACACGCACACACCTTGCATCACGTATACCTGTCCTAGCCTTGTCTTACCTTGTGTCTCCCTCTCAGGTGACCTTATTGCCCAAGACCTCTCTGTCATCCTTAACCTCCTCCTCCTCCTCCTCCTCCTCCTCCTCCTCTTCCTGCGTGCCTCTTCTTGTGATCCAGTTCTCATCCTTCTCCATATCCTCCTTATCTGAGTTATCTCCTTTTTTTCTTCTTCCTCTTCTTCCTCTTCTTTTTCTTCTTCTTCTTGTTTTTTTTTTCGTTTTCTTGTTTTTGTTCTTAATTGTTCTTCTTTTCCTTCTTCTTCTTCTTCTTTTCTTCTTTTTTTCCGTCTGCTTTTTTATGTTCTTATTGTTGTTTTACTTTCTTGTTCTTTTTTTTTTATTAGTCTTCCTCCTCCATCTCTTCCTCTTCCTCCTCCTCCTCCTCCTCCTCTTCCTCTTCCTCTTCCTCGTCTCGTCTTGTGATCCAGTTTCCATCCTTTTCCATATCCTCCTCCTCCTTCTTCTTCCTCTTCTTCTTCTTCTTCTTCTTCTTCTTCTTCTTCTTCTTTCTCTTCTTTTAACTTTTGCTTTTCCTCCTCATCCTCCTTCTCCTCTTCCTCCTCCTCCTCTTCCTCCTCCTCCTCCTCCTCCTCCTCATCATCATCATCAGTGTGTGTGTGTGTGTGTGTGTGTGTGTGTGTGTGTGTGTGTGTGTGTGTGTGTGTGTGTGTTCGTGTGTGCGTGCGGCCTTGACAGTCTTCACCAAAGGAGAGACTTATATATACCGTTAAAAATAATTAGATGGAAAAAAAAGAATCGAGACAGAAGGAGCGAGGTGAGCAGGTCCTCTCTCTCTCTCTCTCTCTCTCTCTCTCTCTCTCTCTCTCTCTCTCTCTCTCTGGCTGACTCGCTCGCTCGCTCGCTCTCGCTCTCGTCAGATGCAGAGAGAGAGAGAGAGAGAGAGAGAGAGAGAGAGATTTACAGCGACGCGCATCAGAGGAATAGGAAGGAGAGGTGTGAAGGATAAGGAGAGAGAGAGAGAGAGAGAGAGAGAGAGAGAGAGAGAGAGAGAGAGTAAAAGTGCCCAAAACATGCAGTATCAAGTTTAAATGGCGACGTTTTTGCTTTTATTATTATTATTATTATTATTATTATTATTATTATTATTATTATTATTATTATTATTATTGTTGTCATTACTGTTTAGCGATTCCTTCTTTTCTCACTTCCTCACTCTTCTTGTTCACCTCCAAAAAATTTAAGAGCTGTTATCTACAAAAAAAAAAAAAAAATCCTTCCTTTATTATTGCACTCTCAGCTGTCCACCTCACGGAAATCATTGAGGAGAGTTGTACAAAAGTGATTCCTTCCTTTTCTCTTTCTCCTTTATTTCACCTCACAAAGATACAAGAGAGGAGATTATCTATAAAAAAATTCTCGCTTTCTCGCTTTCTCGTTTTCTCGCTTTCTCGCTTTACCTCGATCTCCTTTATTTCACCTCACAAAGATACAAGAGAGGAGATTATCTATAAAAAAATTCTCGCTTTCTCGCTTTACCTCGATCTCCTTTATTTCACCTCACAAAGATATAAGAGAGGAGATTATCTAAAAAAAATCATTGAGGTGAGTTCTACTAAAGAGATACCTTCCTTCCTTTTCTCCTTCTCCTTTATTTCACCTCACAAAGATACAAGAGAGAAGAGTATCTAAAAAAAAATCATTAAGGAGAGTTGTACAAAAGTGATTCCTTCCTTTTCTCTTTCTCCTTTATTTCACCCCACAAAGATACAAGAGAGAAGATTATCTAAAAAAAAATCATTAAGGAGAGTTCTACTAAAGAGATTCCTTCCTTCCTCGCTTTCTCTCTCCTTTATTTCACCTCACAAATATACAAGAGAGATTATCTAAAAAAAAAAAAAAAACCCGCTCTATCATTACCCTCAATTGCTCCCCACACGAGAATAAAGAAAGGAGAGGTCTACTTTTTATCATGTTTTGCCTATGGCGCCGGTAGGATTTTTTTGGTGAGGCTTGATGGTTGGCCCCAGCTCGTTATGGCGCGGACAGGTGTTTATAGTTGCGCCATCTTGCTCCACTCATGCTGTCCCCCGGAGCTCATCTTGGATCCTATTTTCAGACAGAGAATGTAGAGTTCGGGATTTTTTAGTGTTTTAGGCCACTCGGCGCTGACTGAAAATTGTCCGAACAGTACCCGCACGCAAACCACGCAGCCACCTTCTCCCCGCGCACACAATATTATTCCTTCATTTCTCGCTTCGCCTCCTCGGTTCCCTCACAAAAACAAGGGAGGAGAGGTCTGCATAATCGGTCGCTTTTTGCCGTTTCTTCCGTAACATGGTAGTGGATGGGTGGACGGGCCCCTTCACTGCCAGGGCCGCGGGGAAGGGCGGGGGGCGGGGCGGCGGGCACTGACCTACTTTGTACGGGCTAACCTTTCCACGACACCCATCTGGACACGTGAGGAGACCGGTCACTACCACCACAACCACCATCACTACCACCATCATCACCACCACCACCACAACCACCATCATCACTATCATCACCACCACCACCACTATCATCACCACCACCACCACAACCACCATCACCACCACCAGCACCTGACATTACCACTCCTCACCACTATCACCAATACCATCCTCACCACTAGACATCACTACCACCACCACCACCACTACTACCATCATCACCACCACCACCACCATCATCATCACCACTATCTCCACCACCACCAGACATCACTACCTCTACCACCACCACTACTACTACTACTACTACTACTACTACTACTACTACTACTACTACTACTTTTACTAGACGCGTTATTCAAGGTCGTTTTTTCTTCAAGTTTTTCGCCCTATTATAGAAAATTGCTACTTTACAAATTCTCTCTCTCTCTCTCTCTCTCTCTCTCTCTCTCTCTCTCTCTCTCTCTCTCTCTCTCTCTCTCTCTCTCTCTCTCTCTATATTATTTAAGGCCTCCTCCCCCTCCCTCTCCCTTCCCCTCTCCCTCCACCTCCCCCTTCCTCTCTCTCCCCCTCCATCTCCCCTTTTTCTCTCTCTTTCTCTTTATCTCCAGTCACCTTCCACTGTTCCACTTCCCTCCATACCTCCTCCCCTCCTTACTCCCCTTTCCCTTCTCTTCCCTTCCCTTCCCTTTTCCTGCGTCCTTCAGTTCTGGTTATTCCCTTTTCCTCCCTTTCTCTTCCCTGTCTCGCCTTTCCCTTTCTGTTTCTCTCCTATTTCATCTCCCCTTACTCCCTTCCCCTCTTCCTCACTTCTCTGTTCTGCGCCATGTTCTCTGTTCTTCCTTCCTCTCTTTTAGTGTTCTTTTTTTCTTTCCCTTTCTCATCATGTTTCCCTTTCTCCTTTTTCCTTGTCTTCGTCTTCCTCTCTCCCTTTCTTCTCTTACCTCCTCCTCACTCCCTCTCCCTCTCTCCCTTTCTTCTCCTCTCTCCTCTTCTCTCTCCCTCCTTTTCCTTTCCTCTCACTACCTCTCTTCCTTTCTTCTCTCTCCTCTCTCTCCCTTGCTTCTCCCTCCTCCTCCTCCTCCTCTCCATCTCTCTCTCTTCCTCCCAAATTTGCCTATACAAACTAACAACACCTGCTGACCTTAATCTTCTATAGTGACCTTTAATGACCCAACCAGAAAAATTAGGTATGAACGGAGTGACCTTAAGAATCAGTGACCTCGCCCTGCACTCTCGCCTGTGACCTTTCGTGCGCCTGTAATGACTTGGGGACGGAGAAAGGTCAAAGAAAGGAACTGCTATGGATGTGTAATGAGCGGCCTGACCTTACCTAAGAGAAATATGACTTTTGTGTTTAGAATGTTTGTGATGAAAATAAAACCACGTGACCTTATAGTACAGAAAAATATGGTAGTAATGACACCATCTTTAAAGTCATGAAGGAACTCTCGGAGGTGATTTGTAGCCATTTAGAAATCATAGAAAAAAATAGTGATGTTAATATAGAGACGTTCATAACTGTTGTAGGAAAAATATGTTAGTAAGGACACGATCTTCTGAAACTATGAAGAAATGCTCTCTTAACTTATCCATTGCCGAAAAGAAAAGAAAAAAGAAAACAGAAAAAGAAAACATAAGAACATAAGAGCATAGGGAAACTGCAAGAGGTCGGGTCACAGAATCCCCCCACTACTCACGATGGGTGAGGTGTAGTTTCAGGGGTTACAGGTAGAGGCTTGATCCTCGTTATACCGGCGGTTCTAGGCACGCATCCAGCACCCCGTCACCTTACTGCACCCACACCTCACTGCCACCTGTCGTCCTCGTCCATGTAGCTATCCAGTCTACTCTTAAAACAAGCTATCGTCCCTGCACTAACTATGTGATTGCTGAGTCTATTCCATTCCCCCACCACCCTATTACTAAACCAATGCTTGCCTATATCTCTCCTAAATCTATACTTGTCTAATTTAAATCCATTACTGCGTGTTTTATCCTGCTGGCTAATTCTCAGGACTTTACTTATATCGCCTTTGTTGTAACCCTTGACCCATTTGAATACTTCTATCAGATCTCCCCGCACTCTTCGTCTCTCTAGTGAATGTAAGTTTAGATGTTTCAGCCTATTTTGATATGGGAGGTTCCTCAGCCCCTGAATCATCTTGGTCATCCTCCTCTGAACTGATTCTAGCAAGTTGATGTCCATTCTGTAGTGTGGGCACCAAAACTGGACAGCATAATCTAAGTATGGCCTATCTAACGCTAAATAGAGTCTAAGGATGACCTCTGAAAGTCTGAGGATGACCTCTGAGAGTCTGACAGGTAAAGAAAGAAAAAAAAAAAAATCAGGATAATAGACTGACCTAAATTACTACCACTACTACTACTACTACTACTACTACTACTACTACTACTACTACTACTACTACTACTATTACAACTACTACTACTACTATTACAACTACTACTACTACTATTACTACTACTACAACTACTACTACTACTACTACTACTACTACTACTACTACCACTACTACTACTACTTCTATTTCTACTACTACTACTACTACTACTACTACTACTACTACTAATAATAATAATAATAATAATAATAATAATAATAATAATAATAACGATAATGATAATAATGATAGAATGACCTCGCCACAGTGACCTTCAGGATGACGTACATGATCGTGACCTTGAAGAACAGGTACGCAAATAAGTGCCCTCAATTAGCGTGCCTTGACCAGCAACACACACACACACACACACACACACACACACACACACACGCGTCAGTGATTCTTGAAGGAGCAGTCGATTGGTGGGTTGCCAACTCTTAAAAGGCCTCAAGAAGAAGAAGAAGAAGAAGAAGGAGGAGGAGGAGGAGGAGGAGGAGGAGGAGAAGAAAATAATAATAATAATAATAATAATAATAATAATAATAATAATAATAATAATAATAATAATAATAATAATAATAATAATAATAATAATAATAATAATAATAATAATATGAAGAAGAAAGGGAAAAGAAGAAATAGAAGATGAAGAAGCAGAAGAAGAAGAAGGAGAAGGAGAAGAAGATAAAAAATAATAAGAGGAACAACAACAACAACAACAACAACAACAACAACGACGACAACAACAACAAAGATCAAAAGTAAAACAGCTCTCTCTCTCTCTCTCTCTCTCTCTCTCTCTCTCTCTCTCTCTCTCTCTCTCTCTCTCTCTCTCTCTCTCACACACACACACACACACACACACACACACACACACAAACAAACACACACGTACGTCAGAGAGAGAGAGAGAGAGAGAGAGGAAAGCCCCGCAACCGTTCAGCAGAAATGTTTATATAGTTCTGCGAAAGTCTTAAAATACTCGCTTTGTCTTGTAAATAAATCTTTGCTAAATATAAAGTGCAGGGCTACGTACTTTTCCCTTAGAGATAGGCTATACTCTCTCTCTCTCTCTCTCTCTCTCTCTCTCTCTCTCTCTCTCTCTCTCTCTCTCTCTCTCTCTCTCTCTCTCTCTCTCTCTCTCTCTCCACTAATCTTCCTTCTTTCCTACTCTCCTCCCTTCCTTCCTCTCTCACTGCTTTTCTCTCCCCTTTTCCCTTTCCTCCATTTCCCATTACTCTCCCCTCTCTCTCTCTCTCTCTCTCTCTCTCTCTCTCTCTCTCTCTCTCTCTCTCTCTCTCTCTCTCTCTCTCCACTAATCTTCCTTCTTTCCTACTCTCCTCCCTTCCTTCCTCTCTCACTCTGCTTTTCTCTCCCTTCCCTTTTCCCTTTCCTCCATTTCCCATTACTCTCCCCTTTTTTCCTCTCTCTCTCTCTCTCTCTCTCTCTCTCTCTCTCTCTCTCTCTCTCTCTCTCTCTCTCTCTCTCTCTCTCTCTCTCTCTCTCTGGGTCTATTCCTGTGCACCATTCAGTCTGACGTATGTGTTTGTTTGTGTGTATGTGTGTGTGTGTGTGTGTGTGTGTGTGTGTGTGTGTGTGTGTGTGTGTGTGTGTGTGTGTGTGTGCACCTAACAAATGCCACGGACGCGATACAAGTACCATTCACGTTCCTACTTGGTGACAAACGTAAAGGCTTTAATGTTAAGAAGTCTCAAGGTAACAATCAAGGCCCTCTACTTCCTTATTCACCATTCTTATTAATCCTTTCTCTTTATTATCTGCCCTGTACGGAGATGAGCACTGGGGCAACGCGTAGCTATGGTATATGCCCCTAGTTTAACCTTTACTGATATGAACTAATGTAGACTTGTACCTATATGAGAGAGAGAGAGAGAGAGAGAGAGATAACGCCAGGGTGAGAAAGGAAGGAAGGAAGGGAGGAAAGTAGGAAAGAAGGGAGATAAGTGAAGGGAGAGAGAGGGAGGAAAAAATTAGCAAAGGAAGGAAGAAAAAAAAAGGAATTAAAGAGAGAGAGAGAGAGAGAGAGAGAGAGAGAGAGAGAGAGAGAGAGAGAGAGAGAGAGAGAGCAATAAATATGAAGTATCAACATATTTCGAAAACCACTTGATCTTCCATATAAGGCATAGGCTAACAGGTGGAGAGGGGAAGGGTTGGTAATGGGACAGGTGGAGAGGGGAAGGATTGGTAATGGGACTGGTGGATAGGGGAAGGATTGGTAATGGGACTGGTGGATAGCGGAAGGATTGGTAATGGGACTGGTGGATAGGGGAAGGGTTGGTAATGGGACTGGTGGATAGGGGAAGGATTGGTAATGGGACTGGTGGATAGTGGAAGGATTGGTAATGGGACTGGTGCATGGGGAAGGGTTGGTAATGGGACTGGTGGATAGGGGAAGGATTGGTAATGGGACTGGTGGATAGGGGAAGGATTGGTAATGGGACTGGTGCATAGGGGAAGGGTTGGTAATGGGACTGGTGGATAGGGGAAGGATTGGTAATGGGACTGGTGGATAGGGGAAGGATTGGTAATGGGACTGGTGGATAGGGGAAGGGTTGGTAATGGGACTGGTGGATAGGGGAAGGATTGGTAATGGGACTGGTGGATAGGGGAAGGGTTGGTAATGGGACTGGTGGATAGGGGAAGGGTTGGTAATGAACAATCAAATGAGGGAAACAGTAACCTAGCAATCAGAGGAACAATATCTAATTTTACACTTCATACACTGACATCTGATTCCTTTTACCTGTGTTCCTCCCTCAGGTAACACACGGAAGACATATTTCAGTATTGATTAACCTGAACAATCAAATCAGGGAAACAGTAACCTACCAATCAGAGGAACAATATCTAATTTTACACTTCAGACACTGACATCTAATTCCTTTTACCTGTGTCCCTCCCTCAGGTAACACACGTAAGACATATTTCAGTATCAATTAACCTGAACAATCAAATGAGGGAAACAGTAACCTAGCAATCAGAGGAACAATATCTAATTTTACACTTCAAACACTGACATCTGATTCCTTTTACCTGTGTTCCTCCCTCAGGTGACTCTCTAGGGATGCTTTGGTGGCTTGGGGAGGAAGGACAAGGAGGAAGAAGGTCAAAGCCGCCAGAAATAGACGGGGAAAAAGTGGTAACTGAGGAAGTGGAACAAAAGTCGGGTCTTATTTTTATAGTTATTACTTTATATTCCTTTAATTTACTTGTGATACTTCCTCAGGTGATTAACTATGTTCCTTCTGGTGGCTTGGGGAGGAAGGACAAGGAGGAAGAAGGTCAAAGCCGCCAGAAATAGACGGGGAAAAAGTGGTAACTGAGGAAGTGGAACAAAAGTCGGGTCTTATTTTTATGGTTATTACAATATATTCCTTTAATTTACCTGTGTTACTTCCTCAGGTGTCACTCTAGGGATGTTCTGGTGTTTTAGAGTGACAGGACAAGATGAAAAAAACAAAGAAATCCACAAAAAAGGAGAAAAAACATGACAACCAGGAAATTAGAACAGCGACGATTCAATTTTCCTTCTTATATATATATATATATATATCTATATATATTTCTATATATATATATATATATATATATATATATATATAAACATCATCTCACCTGTGTTTCTAGCTCAGGTGAGACGTTAGGGGTGCTCAGGTGTCTTCAGGTGAGAGGACAAGGTGGAAGAAAATAGGAAAAGAGGAAAAAATGGAGAAATAAAAATGACAACCAGGAAATCAGAGCAGGAACGACACAATTTTCCTTGTTATATATATTTAAACGTAATCTCACCTGTGTTCCTAGCTCAGGTGAGACGCTAGGGACGCTCAGGTGTCTTCAGGTGAGAGGACAAGGTGGAAGAAAATAGGAAAAGAGGAAAAAATGGAGAAATAAACATGACGGCCAGGAAATTAGAACAGCAAAGGGACTCGATTTTCCGCTTAAACACGACTTTTACTCCATCTCACCTGTATTTCACGCTCAGGTGAGACTCTAGGGGCGTTCAGGTGTCTTCAGGTGAGAGGACAAGGTGGAAGGAAGGAGAAATCCACAAAAAAAAGGAGAAAAAAACAAGAGCGCGAGTCCACCTGTCAACACGTCACTCTTGGGGGCAGGGAGAATTGGAACGCCTCTTCCTGTGGATACACCTGCCCTTAATTACCCCCCACACACCTGTTATCACCTCATACACGTGGTTATAGGTTGTTTCTCCCTGTCAGAGTGGGTTTAATGGCATGGGAATGGGTCTATGTTGGTTGTTTTAGGTAGTTTGTGTGATGGGTAGTTTTGTTTAATTCTCCCTGACACCAAAACAGGAATCATCTTCATTAATTACCGTTTAAACACCTGTTACCGATTCGTACAGGTGTTCATATACGGTTTCTCTTCACTATATTGAGTTTAAGTTGTTTATTAATAGTCCTAAGTTGGATATATTAGGTAAAATTGTGTTGAAATACTCGTTGACACCCAAACTACTTAACAATCTTGCTTCAATCACCTTCCACACACCTGTTAGCGGGTCATACAGGTGTTAATATATGTCTTCTCTTCACTATATTGAGTTTAAGTTGTTTATTAATAGTCCTAAGTTGGATATATTAGGTAAAATTGTGTTGAAATACTCGTTGACACCCAAACTACTTAACAATCTAGCTTCAGTCACCTTCCACACACCTGTTAGCGGGTCATACAGGTGCTAATATATGGTTTATCCTCACTAGAATTTGTTTAGTGACTTTAATTACTGCCCTAAGTTGATTATATTAGGTAAAATTGTGTGGAAATACCCGTTAACACCCAAACTACTTAATAATCTAATTTCAGTAACCCTTGACACACCTGTTAATGGCTCGTACAGGTGTTAATATATGGTTTATCCTCGCTACAATGAGTTTAGTGGCTTTAATTACGGTCCTAAGTTGGTTATATTAGGTAAAATTGTGTGTAAATACCCGTTAACACCCAAACTACTTAATAATCTAATTTCAGTAACCCTTGACACACCTGTTAATGGCTCGTACAGGTGTTAATATATGGTTTATCCTCGCTACAATGAGTTTAGTGGCTTTAATTACTGCCCTAAGTTGGTTATATTAGGTAAAATTGTGTAAATACCCGTTAACACCCAAACTACTTAATAATCTAATTTCAGTAACCCTTGACACACCTGTTAATGGCTCGTACAGGTGTTAATATATGGTTTATCCTCGCTACAATGAGTTTAGTGGCTTTAATTACTGCCCTAAGTTGGTTATATTAGGTAAAATTGTGTGTAAATACCCGTTAACACCCAAACTACTTAATAATCTAATTTCAGTAACCCTTGACACACCTGTTAATGGCTCGTACAGGTGTTAATATATGGTTTATCCTCGCTACAATGAGTTTAGTGGCTTTAATTACGGTCCTATGTTGGTTATATTAGGTAAAATTGTGTGGAAATACCCGTTAACACCCAAACTACTTAATAATCTAATTTCAGTAACCCTTGACACACCTGTTAATGGCTCGTACAGGTGTTAATATATTTTTCTCTTCACTGTAATGAGTTTTATGGGTTTATTTGGGGTCTAAATTGGTTACTAAAGTGTCTTGAAATGTTCGTTGGCGCACCCAGACTACAAGATAACAATTTCAACTTCAATAACCAGTTGGGCTTCAGTAATTTTTATCTCGATATATTCAAGTTCATCGGGAGTTATTTATTTCTCTTTTTTGGGATTCGGTTATTTTCCCTCGATTCATGACTAATCCATTATATCAAACAACACTATATTAAATTATCGACACCACGTATAATTAGCTCATCCCAGACATGAAAATAAGCTATACACTCTACACTTAAAAACCTATCATATTTATTTTTTTCGTGTGTCATAACCTCTATTAACGTATTAGATCTATGTTGAATTACTACTGGAGTGAGAGACATTCATCACTTGACTAGACGCAGGAATTTAAAAAAAAGCAGAAAATGGATACGTAGAATTATTGAATATATCTGAATTTAATAATACTTGGGATTATTAATACATTACGAGAACGAAGGCGGTTTAAGGACAAAATATAATGTCTCGAGATAAGGGTACAGCAGAAGCCAAAGAAAGTGGCATATGGTATTGAGTTTTTATAATAGAAAGAAGAAAATATAGACAAAGGAAAGCTATAGCCTATCAGAGTTTTACCAGCGACGGAGATGAAAGACTTGGAACACTGGTTAACTCTTGCATACGATAGCTGGACAGTACTTATATAGATGGGGATGGGTAGGAAGAGAAAGGTCCTCGAGTTTCACCAGTAACACGATGAAAGACTTGGAACACTGGTTAACTCTTGCATACGATAGCTGGACAGTACACTCTCGAAGTTGAACTAGAAATGAGTCTACTATGATAATTCAGCACAGGGAAGTCCAGGTGGAGCAATGGGTGGAGAGTGACCTGACTAATACCTGACACCACACCCTTCTACTTAAACACCTGACACCTGGAAATGACAGTTCTGCGACATCACAAGTCAGGTGCTGAGGTCGACTGCACCCTTCCTACCTCCATGCATACGATAGATGGAGAGTAAAGGGAAGAATGAAGTTTGGTGGAAGGGGAAAATATAGACGAAGGTAGCAAGTTTAACACCGAAGGGGATGAATGATTGGAGACACTCTTGCATACGATAACTGGACAGAAAAGGAAAGAATAAAGTTTGATGGAAGGGGAAAATACAGACGAAGGTAGGCTAGATGTCGTCAAGTTTAACACCGAAGGGGATGAAAGACTGGAGACACTGGTTAACTCTTGCATACGATAATTGGACAGAAAAGGAAAGAATAAAGTTTGATCCCCTTCGGTGTTAAACTTGACGACATCTAACCTACCTTCGTCTGTATTTTCCCCTTCCATCAAACTTTATTCTTTCCTTTTCTGTCCAGTTATCGTATGCAAGAGTGTCTCCAATCATTCATCCCATTCGGTGTTAAACTTGCTACCTTCGTCTTTATTTTCCCCTTCCACCAAACTTCATTCTTCCCTTTACTCTCCATCTATCGTATGCATGGAGGTAGGAAGGGTGGAGTCGACCTCAGCACCTGACTTGTGATGCCGCAGAACTGTCATTTCCAGGTGTTTAAGTAGAAGGGTGTGGTGTCAGGTATTAGTCAGGTCACTCTCCACCCATTGCTCCACCTGGACTTCCCTGTGCTGAATTATCATAGTAGACTCATTTCTAGTTCAACTTCGAGAGTGGAAGGTTCTACAGTGTTTAGCTCTCCTACATCCTTAAAATGTCCATACGTTATGTTGCATTGCGGTGTGAGGAGCGGGATGACGATAGATCTCGCCAATCGACTACTTTTTATTGGTAAGTTCCATTACATTTCAGTTTTTCAGTGTGTGTGTGTGAGAGAGAGAGAGAGAGAGAGAGAGAGAGAGAGAATCAAAAACGACACCCATGATCGTATGCAAGAGTTAACCAGTGTTCCAAGTCTTTCATCGTGTTACTGGTGAAACTCGAGGACATCTACCACCTTTCTCTCCCTACCCATCCCCATCTATGTACTGTCCAGCTGTCGTATGCAAGAGTTAACCAGTGTTCCAAGTCTTTCATCGTGTTACTGGTGAAACTCGAGGACATCTACCAGCCTTCTTTTCCTACCCATCCCCATCTATGTACTGTCCAGCTGTCGTATGCAAGAGTTAACCAGTGTTCCAAGTCTTTCATCGTGTTACTGGTGAAACTCGAGGACCTTTCTCTTCCTACCCATCCCCATCTATATAAGTACTGTCCAGCTATCGTATGCAAGAGTTAACCAGTGTTCCAAGTCTTTCATCTCCGTCGCTGGTAAAACTCTGATAGGCTATAGCTTTCCTTTGTCTATATTTTCTTCTTTCTATTATAAAAACTCAATACCATAGGCCACTTTCTTTGGCTTCTGCTGTACCCTTATCTCGAGACATTATATTTTGTCCTTAAACTGCCTTCGTTCTCGTAATGTATTAATAATCCTAAGTATTATTAAATTCAGATATATTCAATAATTCTACGTATCCATTTTCTGCTTTTTTTTAATTCCTGCGTCTAGTCAAGTGATGAATGTCTCTCACTCCAGTAGTAATTCAACATGGATCTAATACGTTAATAGATGGTTATGACACACGAAAAAAACATGATAGATTTTTAAGTGTAGAGTGTATAGCTTATTTTCATGTCTGGGATGAGCTAATTATACGTGGTGTCGATAATTTAATATAGTGTTGTTTGATATAATGGATTAGTCATGAATCGAGGGAAAATAACCGAAGCCCAATAAAGAGAAATAAATAACTCCCGATAAACTTGAATATATCGAGAGAAAAATTACTGAAGCCCAACTGGTTATTGAAATTGAATTGTTATCTTGTAGTTGTTTGGGTGCGCCAACGAATATTTCAAGACACTTTAGTAACCAATTTAGACCCCAAATAAACCCATAAAACTCATTACAGTGAAGAGAAAAATATATTAACACCTGTACGAGCCATTAACAGGTGTGTCAAGGGTTACTGAAATTAGATTATTAAGTAGTTTGGGTGTTAACGGGTATTTCCACACAATTTTACCTAATATAACCAACTTAGGACCGTAACTTAACCCGCTAAA
Source organism: Eriocheir sinensis (assembly GCF_024679095.1). Lineage (NCBI taxonomy): Eukaryota > Metazoa > Arthropoda > Malacostraca > Decapoda > Varunidae > Eriocheir > Eriocheir sinensis. The sequence continues at coordinate 6,893,510 of NC_066569.1, read as the reverse complement.
CCAATAATAGTGTAAAAAAAATACATTAACATCTGTACGAGCCGCTAACAGGTGTGTGGAAGGTGAATGAAGCAAGATTATTAAGTAGTTTGGGTGTCAGCGGGTATTTCAACACAATTTTACTTGATATAACCAACTTAGGGCAGTAATTAAAGTCACTAAACGAAGTCTAGTGAGGAGAAACCATATATTAACACCTGTATGAGCCGCTAACAGGTGTGTGGAAGGTGATTGAAGCTAGATTGTTAAGTAGTTTGGGTGTCAACGAGTATTTCCACACAGTTTTACCTAATATAACCAACTTAGGGCAGTAATTAAACCCACTAAACAAATTCTAGTGAGGAGAAACCATATATTAACACCTGTATGACCCGCTAACAGGTGTGTGGAAGGTGATTGAAGCAAGATTGTTAAGTAGTTTGGTTGTCAACGAGTATTTCCACATAATTTTACCTAATATAACCAGTACAGTACCAGGACAGTAATTAAACCCCCTAAACTCATTCTAGTGAGGAGAAACCATTTGTTAACACCTGTATGACCCGCTAACAGGTGTGTGGAAGGTGACTGAGGCAAGATTGTTAAGTAGTTTGGGCGTCAACGAGTATTTCAACACAATTTTACCTAATATAACCAACTTAGGACTATAAATAAACAACTTAAACTCAATATAGTGAAGAGAAACCATATATGAACACCTGTACGAGCCGGTAACAGGTGTTTAAACGGTAATTAATGAAGATGATCCCTGTTTTGGTGTCATGGAGAATTAAACAAAACTACCCATCACACAAACTACCTAAAACAACCAACATAGACCCATTCCCAAGCCACTAAACCCACTCTAACAGGGAGAAACAACCTATAACCACGTGTATGAGGTGATAACAGGTGTGTGGGGGGTAATTAAGGGCAGGTGTATCCACAGGTAGAGGCGTTCCAATTCTCCCTGCCCCCAAGAGTGACGTGTTGACAGGTGGACTCGCGCTCTTGTTTTTTTCTCCTTTTTTTTGTGGATTTCTCCTTCCTTCCACCTTGTCCTCTCACCTGAAGACACCTGAGCGTCCCTAGAGTCTCACCTGAGCGGGAAATACAGGTGAGATGGAGTAAAAGTCGTGTTTAAGCGGAAAATCGAGTCCCTTTGCTGTTCTAATTTCCTGGCCGTCATGTTTATTTCTCCATTTTTTCCTCTTTTCCTATTTTCTTCCACCTTGTCCTTTCACCTGAAGACACCTGAGCGTCCCTAGCGTCTCACCTGAGCTAGGAACACAGGTGAGATGACGTTTAAATATATATAAAAAGGAAAATTGTCTCGTTCCTGTTCTAATTTCCTGGTTGTCATTTTTATTTCTCCATTTTTTCCTCTTTTCCTATTTTCTTCCACCTTGTCCTTTCACCTGAAGACACATGAGCACCCCTAGCATCTCACCTGAGCTAGAAACACAGGTGAGATGACGTTTAAATATATATAAAAAGGAAAATTGTCTCGTTCCCGTTATAATTTCCTGGTTGTCATTTTTATTTCTCCATTTTTTCCTCTTTTCCTATTTTCTTCCACCTTGTCCTCTCACCTGAAGACACCTGAGCGTCCCTAGCGTCTCACCTGAGCTAGGAACACAGGTGAGATTACGTTTAGATATAGATAAAAAGGAAAATTGTCTCGTTCCTGTTCTAATTTCCTGGTTGTCATTTTTATTTCTCCATTTTTTCCTCTTTTCCTATTTTCTTCCACCTTGTCCTCTCACCTGAAGACACCTGAGCGTCCCTAGCGTCACACCTGAGCTAGGAACACAGGTGAGATTACGTTTAAATATAGATTAAAAGGAAAATTGTGTCGTTCCTGTTCTAATTTCCTGGTTGTCATTTTTATTTCTCCATTTTTTCCTCTTTCCCTATTTTCTTCCACCTTGTCCTCTCACCTGAAGACACCTGAGCACCCCTAGCGTCACACCTGAGCTAGGAACACAGGTGAGATTACGTTTAAATATAGATTAAAAGGAAAATTGTGTCGTTCCTGTTCTAATTTCCTGGTTGTCATGTTTATTTCTCCATTTTTTCCTCTTTTCCTATTTTCTTCCACCTTGTCCTCTCACCTGAAGACACATGAGCACCCCTAGCGTCTCACCTGAGCTAGAAACACAGGTGAGATTACGTTTATATATAGATTAAAAGGAAAATTGTCTCGTTCCTGTTCTAATTTCCTGGTTGTCATTTTTATTTCTCCATTTTTTCCTCTTTTCCTATTTTCTTCCACCTTGTCCACTCACCTGAAGACACATGAGCGTCCCTAGCGTGTCACCTGAGCTAGAAACACAGGTGAGATGACGTTTAAATATATATAAAAAGGAAAATTAAGTCTCGTTCCTGTTCTACTTTCCTGGTTGTCTTGTTTTCTCCCTTTTTTTGTGGATTTCTTTGTTTTTTTCATCTTGTCCTGTCACTCTAAAACACCAGAACATCCCTAGAGTGTCACCTGAGGAAGTATCACAGGTAAATTAAAGGAATATATAGTAATAACCATAAAAATAAGACCCGACTTTTGTTCCACTTCCTCAGTTACCACTTTTTCCTCCTCTATTTCTGGCGGCTTTGACCTTCTTCCTCCTTGTCCTTCCTCCCCAAGCCACCAGAAGGAACATAGTTAATCACCTGAGGAAGTATCACAGGTAAATTAAAGGAATATAAAGTAATAACCATAAAAATAAAACTCTACTTCTGTTCCACTTCCTCAGTTACCACTTTTTCCCCCTCTATTTTTGGCGGCTTTGACCTTCCTCCTCCTTGTCCTTCCTCCCCAAGCCACCAAAGCATCCCTAGAGAGTCACCTGAGGGAGGAACACAGGTAAAAGGAATTAGATGTCAGTGTCTGAAGTGTAAAATTAGATATTGTTCCTCTGATTGCTAGGTTACAGTTTCCCTGATTTGATTGTTCAGATTAATTGATAACAAAATATGTCTTACGTGTGTTACCTGAGGGAGGAACACAGGTAAAAGGAATTAGATGTCAGTGTCTGAAGTGTAAAATTAGATATTGTTCCTCTGATTGCTAGGTTACTGTTTCCCTGATTTGATTGTTCAGGTTAATCAATACTGAAATATGTCTTCCGTGTGTTACCTGAGGGAGGAACACAGGTAAAAGGAATTAGATGTCAGTATATGAAGTATGAAATTAGATATTGTTCCTCTGATTGCTAGGTTACTGTTTCCCTGATTTGATTGGTTTGGGCAATCAATACCAGTACTGAAATATGTCTTTAGGGTGTCACCTATGGATGAACACATACACATACTTTTATTTTTACCTGTATTTCCCGCTCAGGTGAGGCTCTAAACTCAGTGAATTAGGTACTGGTGTTCTAATTCCTGGGTCACATTTTTCTTGAATTTTTGGTGGATTTTGAGTAGTTTTCCACCATGTCCTTCCACCTTACGGTTAATCTTACTGAGCACCACTCCAAACCAATATTCGTAATAATTTAGCAGGTGAAAGAATTATTATTGTAATGCATTTTCGTATACGTTTTACCTTGGGGAGGGGCCTGGGGGGGCAAGCCTCGTTAATTATAAAGTCGGGTGGGTTCAGTTTTCTAAGTCCATTGTTGTTGTTTCACGAGGGCCTCCATAGGCAGTACCGTCATTGGACATAGGGTGATTTTCTGGGACGTGGTGTCTTATAAGCCGTCAAATATGGTAATTCAACTATTTTTTCCCACCCTACCCTTATTATTATTATTATTATTATTATTATTATTATTATTATTATTATTATTATTATTATTTTTTACAACAAAGGAGACAGCTCAAGGGCTCACAAAAAAAGGAAACAATAATAAAAAAAGCCCGCTACTCACTGCTCCTAAAAAAAATCCAAAGAGGTTGCCGAAAGAGGGGTCAATTTCAGGAGGAGAGGTGTCCAGATTATTATTATTATTATTATTATTATTATTATTATTATTACTACTACTACTACCGAGATCCATTAAAATGCATATCGGGAAAATCCACCACCAGCAGAACCATCCGTAGAGAGTTACCTGGGCGAGCAACACAGGTGCATTCACAGAAACATAAACGTCTTAAACCGCAATGTAAGTGGAGCAGTGGAGCGACTCGGGGGCAAGGCAGGTGGAGAGGCGAAGGGGAAAAGTGTGAAGGGTAAACATTTATACGGTGGGTGTGGTATTTATAGGGACTTCTTCTATTTATTTACCCCCTCTGATGGACGATTCCACCCTGCAGCCTCACTTAACTGCCCATCCATCACTTTTTTTGTTGTTGTTGTTCTTTCTTCCTCCTCCTGTTATTTTCTTCCCTCTCTTACATTCTCTTTTTCTGTCTCTCATTCTATCCTCTTTATCTTACTTTTTACTGATCCCTCCTTCCTTATTCTCATGTTTCTTTCATGTAAAAATCAGTCTGTCCTTTTTTCTTTCTTTCTTCCTTCTGTTATTTTCTTCCCTCCCTTACATTCTCTTTTCCTGTCTCTCATTCTATCCTCTTCATCTTACTTTTTACCAGTCCCTCCTTACTTATTCTCATGTTTCTTTCTTTCATGTAAAAATCAGTCCATCCTTTTTTCTTTCTTTCTTCCTCCTGTTATTTTCTTCCCTCCCTTACATTCTCCTTTCCTGTCTCTCATTCTATCCTCTTCATCTTACTTTTTTTACCGATCCCTCCTTTCTTTTTCTCTTGTTTCTTTCTTTCATATAAAAATCAATACCTCGGGATGACGATTGGCTCGATTGAGGTAGTTAACCCGTCCACTGCGATTGGCACGGATATGGCTTTTACTGGTACCCTGGTAACATATATTCCCATGTCTTTCTCAGCCTCTGTGGTGGATAGTGGAGTGTTTCCCATGTGGTATTGGCGTGCTGAATATCCCCTCCCATGGTACACGAGTTTAAATTTTTCTTCACTGAATTTTAGCAGCCACTTTTTGTTCCACTCCTGTAGCTTGGTGAGGTCTTCTGGTAGGAAATCCGCAGTCAAGGGGTTAAGACTCAACCTTATAAACGTATGTGTGTGTGTGTGTGTGTGTGTGTGTGTGTAGCTGTTTTATGATATTGCTCCAGATTAGGGTCACCTTTCTTAACACCGAGAGAGAGAGAAAGGGAAGAGAAGTGGATTTGTCATTATTTCCCCTTTTTCTCTGTCTCTCAGCTCTGCAAAACCTGGGGTGTGGGTAGGTGTCAGGAAGGGAGTGCATTGTCCTCATATGTTAGTTTATCAGTGTGAAATGTGAGTCGAGGAAATCTTGTCAGTGTGTGTTAGTTTCCAGGGTAAATCACTTTGGTTTATGTGCAGTGGTGGTGGAGGTGGTGTGGGAGAGAGAGAGCAGCCAAATAGGTTAAGCAGAGGGAGGGAGTGTTCTTTGTTTTGTTATCTTTTATTTGTGTTTTGCTTATAATTATACTTGACGAGAGGACTGCATCAATCTGGGACTACAAACGGATTTCCGACAATGTGAATCGTAACTGGGATTCTTGAAATTAAATGAGTAGGCACTCTTAATAAAGAAGAACAGATAAAAAACATTACTATAATACTGCCAAGATCATAAACATCACACATGACTAATCAGTGAAAATATATCGACTAGAATCATAACTGGCAGACATGAAATTAAGTAGAAAATGTGAGTAATATGTAAAAAAGATGAACATTAGTAAATCATCCCATCTCAAGATCTTAAAAGCTACATAAGACCCATCCGACACCATGTAGATTTATCAGTGAAAATATATCAGCTGAATCATAACTGGCAGACATGAAATTAAGTAGAAAATGTGAGTAATATGTAAAAAAGATGAACATTACTAAATCATCCCATCTCAAGATCTTAAAAGGCTATGCAAGACCCATCCGACACCATGTAGATTTATCAGTGAAAATACATCAGCTGAATCACAACTGGCGGACATGAAATTAAGTGTAAAACATGGGTAATAATATAAACTGAATAAGGCGCATTACTTAAATATCCCCTCTGAAGATCTTAAAAGCTACGCAAGACCCATCCAACACCATTTACATTTATCAGTGAAAATACATTAACTGAATCACAACTGGCAGACATGAAATTAAGTGTAAAACATGGGTAATAATGTAGGGTGAATAAGGAGCATTACTAAAATATCCTACCGCAAGATCTTAGAAGCCACGCAAGACCCATCCAACACCATTTACATTTATCAGTGAAAATACATCAACTGAATCATAACTGGTGGACATGAAATTAAGTGTAAAACATGGGTAATAATGTAGGGTGAATAAGGAGCATTACTAAAGTATCCTACCGCAAGATCTTAGAAGCCACGCAAGACCCATTCAACACCATTTACATTTATCAGTGAAAATACTTCAGCTGAATCATAACTGGCAGACATGAAATTAAGTAGAAAATGTGAGTAATATGTAAAAAAGATGAACATTACTAAATCAAACATTACTAAATCGTCCCATCTCAAGACCTTAAAAGCTAAGCAAGGCCCATCCAACACCACATAGATTTATCAGTGAAAATACATCAACTGAATCACAACTGGCGGACATGAAATTAAGTGGGAAACGTGGATAATAATGTAGAGTGAATAAGGAGCTTTACTAAAATATTCCCTCGCAAGATCGTAAATGTCACACGACCCATCCAACACCGAGAGCTTGGGTGGGGAGAGAAGGGGCGGGGGAAGACCTGTATCACCGTATACCTCACAAAACTGGGTACATCGCAAGTCTTTTCCCTCGTCCTTTACAGCATCACACCAGGCAGGCACTGTTCTCCTCTCCGTGCCAAGCGCTAACCGTGTCTCCTGTGGCGTGACAAAACAAAACAAAAAAAAAACACTATGCTTCAGGAGGATAAGGTTACACGCCCCCACCCTTGCTCCGTTTACTGAAATTAACCGCCACATCCACAGGTCAGGGATGTGTTAGTGTTTGTGCAGGCATGCGATGAGTCCTGGCACACCGCCCGTGATGTTTGCGTGGCTCAGTGAGGAGAGTTGCGAGTGTGTCTTTCCTGAGGGGTTTGAGATTTACTGACGTGGGGTGTTTATACTGGGAGATAGGAGTGGTAGCCAAGTCTTAGCTAATACCCTTGCATATTTTACGTATACATGTGCAACAGGATGGCTTTTTTTTGTTTGCCAGGAAAAAATAGACACCCACTTGTTGATTCTCCTAAATGTGAAAGAATAAGTGTAGAAGAGGTTGATGTATTCAGTTTTGCATATCCATTCCCCTATGAAGGTTGAGATATTGTTTTTTTTCTTAGTTTGCAGGGGAATGATAGATACCCACTTGTTGATTGTCGTAAATGTGAAAGAATAAGGGTAAGGAAAGAAGGTTGTGTATTCAGTTTTGCATATCCATTCCCCTATGAAGGTTGAGGTAATTTTTTATTTATTTATTTTTTTATTTTTTTTAGTTTGCAGGGGAATGATAGATACCCACTTGTTGATTGTCGTAAATATGAAAGAATAGGAGTAGTGAAAGAAGTTTGTGTGTTCAAATTTGCATATCCGTTCCCCTATGAAGGTTAAGATATTGCTTCTGCCCTCTCTTTACTTATTATTCTTATCCCTGTCTGCTCATGGAAGGGACTCTGTTTGGGTCTATATCATTTTTTTTCCCTTTGATGACCTTTATTTATACTGGGAGGTGACAGTGGTGGCCAGGTCTTAGCTAATACCTTGCATACTTTACTTACATGCATAGGAGGAAAGTTTTTTTTTATTTAGAGTTTGCAGGGGAATGATAGACACCCACTTGTTGATTCTCCTAAATATGAAAGAATAGGAGTAGGGAAAGAAGTTTGTATTCAATTTTGCATATCCGTTCCTCTATGAAGGTTAAGATATTGCTTCTGTCCCCTCTTTATTTATTTTTCTTATCCCTGTCTGCTCATGGAAGGGACTCTGTTTGGGTCTATATCATTTTTTTCCCTTTGATGACCTTTATTTATTGTGGGGGGATGTTGAGCTGTGGCCAAGTCCTAGCTAATACCCTTGCATACTTAACATACTTGAATAGGAGAATTGCCTTTTTATATAGAGTTTGCAGGGAAAAATAGACACCCACTTGTTGATTCTCGTAAATATGAAAGAATAAGAGTGGGAGAAAAAGTTTGTATTCAATTTTGCATATCCGTTCCCCTATGAAGGTTAAGATATTGCTTCTGTCCTCTCTTTTTTTTTTTTCTTATCTCTGTCTGCTCACTGAAGGGACTGTTTGGGTCTATCAATTTTTTTTCCTTTGATGCCCTTTATATATACTGGGAGGTGATAGCGGTGGCCAAGTCTTACCTAATACCCTTGCATACTTAACTTAGATGAGTAGGAGAATTGCCTTTTTATTTAGAGTTTGCAGGGGAAAAAATAGACACCCACTTGTTGATTCTCGTAAATATGAAAGAATAAGAGTGGGAGAAAAAGTTTGTATTCAATTTTGCATATCCGTTCCCCTATGAAGGTTAAGATATTGCTTCTGTCCTCTCTTTTTTTTATTTTTCTTATCTCTGTCTGCTCACTGAAGGGACTGTTTGGGTCTATCAATTTTTTTTTCCTTTGATGCCCTTTATTTATACTGGGAGGTGTGAGCGGTGGCCAGGTCTTAGCTAATACCTTGCATACTTTACTTACATGCATAGGAGGAAAGTTTTTTTTATTTAGAGTTTGCAGGAGAATGATAGACACCCGCTTGTTGATTCTCCTAAATATGAAAGAATAGGAGTAGGGAAAGAAGTTTGTGTATACAGATGCATATCCGTTTCCCTCTTCAAAGGTGTACGTATTGCATTTGTCTTATCTTGAGGAGTCATAAAGGAGAGAGCATCAAAATCCGAGAGGCAGCAGGATATCCTTGACTGACTCAGGAAATAGCTTAATGGTCATCTTGGCATTAACATCTTGAGGTGTCATAGAGGAGAGGGAGGCAGCGGGTAACATCAGCTGTGGGGTGTCCTTGGCCGACTCAGGAAATAACTCATAGATCATCTTAGCATTAGCATCCTGAGGTGTCATAGAGGAGAGGGAGGCAGCGTGTAACACGTCAGCTGTGGGGTGTCCTTGGCCGGCTCAGGAAATAACTCTTAGTGGGTTGGTGGGAAGTATAGCTTATGGCACCTTGATAAGAGCAAGATAAGGGTACTGCATCATGTATTAACACAGTAAGCGAACAGAGGGATTAGAGGAGAGGAGGAGTGAGCCAGTGGAGGTAGACTACTTACAACGTACCAGGAAGACATAACCAGGTAATTCTAGTTTGCCCCTCGACTGCGGATTTCCTGCAAGAAGACATCACTAAGCTGCAGGAGTTAAGCAAAAAGTGGCTGCTGCAATTCAATGGGGAAAAATGTAGTCATGCACCTTGGGAGGGGATATCCAGCACACCAATACCACATGGGACACACTCCACTATCCACCACAGAGGCAGAGAAAGACCTGGGAGTGTATGTTACCAGGCTACCAGTGAAGGGATATCCAGCACACCAATACCACATGGGACACACTCCACTATCCACCACAGAGGCAGAGAAAGACCTGGGAGTTTATGTTACCAGGCTACCAGTGAAGGGATATCCAGCACACCAATACCACATGGGAAACACTCCACTATCCACCACAGAGGCAGAGAAAGACCTGGGAGTGTATGTGACCAGGCTACCAGTGAAGGGATATCCAGCACACCAATACCACATGGGACACACTCCACTATCCACCACAGAGGCAGAGAAAGACCTGGGAGTGTATGTTACCAGGCTATCAGTTAAGGCGAAATCCGTGCCAATCGCAGCGGATGGGGTAATAGGATGACATTGTTCCGAGGCCTGTGCTTTCAGATGCTTTCGTCACTCACAACAAATATTTCTGAAGGCTACGAAGGAGATTAGTCATTCCCTTCTTCATTTCTGTCTCCTTCTCTTCTTCATTCTCCTTGTCGTCTTTCATGTCATCTTTATTATTTTACTCACCTCTTATCTCCTTATTCCTCTTCCTCATTTTCCTATATTCATTTTCTCTATCTGTTGTTTCTTATGTCATTTTTATCATCTTCTTTATTCTTTTATTCATCTCTTATCTCCTAATTCCTCTTCCTCATTCTCCTTTTATTCATTTTCTCTGTTGTTTCTTATTTCATCTTTATTTTTTATTTCCTTCTCTTTTGTCTCCCTTTTATGATTTATCCTCTTATTCTTCTTGTTTTTTTCTTTCATTAGTCATTTCTGTCTCCTAATTCCTCTTATTCATTCATCTTCTTTATCTGTTGTATGAGTTTTTTCACATTCATGGTGCAGAAACCTTGACAAAATATCACCAGGTCAAAAACTACCCATGGAAATACCCACAACAACCTCTGTGTACAAAAAAACCTTGAATGTTTGTTTGATGAAACCCTAAGACTAAGACTAAAAGTTCTAGGATTTTTGATGTTTTAATGATAGGATTGATATTGTTTTGTGTAGTAGGCCCTTACTTTTTTTTATTTATTTTATTATTTTTTTACATACGGACACGGCTACGGCTCACAAAAAGATAAAAAAAAAAAAAAAAAACTTGCTACTCCTATAAAATAAAAAAGAAGAAAAAAAAAGTAGAAAGAAGAGAGAGGCGGAAGGAGGTGAGAGTGTCTTGTTTTCACACTCGGCACTTATCAACTTTTTTTTATTGTTTATGGCTTAGTTACTATTCTGATGAGGTAGGATTGCTATTTTTTTTCCTGTGGGTCTAAGGTACTTTTTTTGTTTTGTTTTCACACTCGGCACACTTATTAACCTTTTTCATTGTTGTTTATGATTTAGTAACAATTCTAATGAGGTACGATTGCTATTTTTTTCCTGCGAGTCTAAGGTAATTTTTTATTTTGTTTTCGCACTCGGCACTTATCAACCTTTTTTTTTATATTGTTGTTTATGGATTAGTTTACGTTTCGTCTCCTCCTCTCAAGGAAAACTAGGTTGCATGTCCTCTCAGATGTTTATACAATGTTTCCTAGTCAGTCTTATTTATCTTTTTACGGTACTTGATTGCCTCACATCGAAACTACCCCGTATGTACTCCTGTAAAAGTATATATCTTACCTCTCTGACTGACCTAAGTGAACACAATTAGTAGGGAACCACAAAATTTATCTAGAAAGTTATATTTTTTACGGTACTTGATTGCCTCACATCGAAACTACCCTGTATGTACTCGTCTAAAAGTGTATATCTTACCCCCTCGACTGTGACCTTAAGTGAACACAGTAAGTAAGGAACCACAAAATTTATCTAGAAAGTCTTATATTTTACGGTACTTAATTGCCTCGCATCGAAACTACCCAGTATGTACTTGAGTAAAAGTGTATATCTTACCTCTGACTATGACCTAAGTGAACACAGTAATTAAGGAACTAAAAAAATTATCCAGAAAGTAACTGCTGTTGATTCATATGGAGAAAATACACTCGGCCAGAAAATGTTGATAGACTTGTGAAATGATTTAAATTTAAGGCTGTCCCGTCCACACATCCAAAGCTAAAGTACGAATGAAATGAGTTACTGGAAAATATAGCCATAAAATAACAGCTTTGTATTAATTTGTAAACAAGAGAATGACAGGTTCAAAACGTAATAATTTTAGAGTGATATTTTGAAGGTATCCCATTCACATTCCACACAAATCACAAGCTAAGATCAACTGTTTCCAAAGGCCAAAAGGAGACCAGTCAGATTCTAATGAGTGTTTTTTTCTTAGGTTCAATGTACAGGAGAAAGGTTACACTACCACCAAGGTCATTTAACTGTCCCAGGGAAGTGCTCAAAACTCCTACAAAAGCCTTGTTAAATATGTTAGCTTGGGCACCAAAATATTTACCACATAAGCTTTCTCAGTTTCAACATATAGAGGAAAGGTCACAATACCACCAAGGCTATATAACTGCCCAGGGAAGTGCCCAAAACTCCTATGAAAGCCTTGTCAGATATGTGAGCTTGGGGCCGAAATGTTTGAGAATATGAAGCTTTGCCCTTACATAAGCTTTCCTAGGTTCTTTCTTAGGCTCAATGTACAGAGGAAAGGCCAAACTACCACCAATGCCATATAACTGCCCAGGGAAATCCTCAAAACTTCTATGAAAGCCTTGTCAAATTTGTGAGCTTGGGGCCGAAATGTTTTAAAATATGACCGTTTGCCCTTTACATAGGCTTCCTTAGGTTCAATGTACAGAGGAAAGGCCAGACTACCACCAAGGCCATACAACTGCCCAGGGAAATCCTCAAAACTCCTATGAAAGCCTTGTCAAATTTGAGCTTAAATGTTTTAAAATATGATTACATAGGCTTTCTTAGGCTCAATGTACAGAGGAAAGGCCAAACTACCACCAAGGCCATACAACTGCCCAGGGAAATCCTCAAAACTCCTATGAAAGCCTTGTCAGATATGTGAGCTTGGGGCCGAAATGTTTTAAAATATGACCGTTTGCCCTTTACATAGGCTTTCTTAGGTTCAATGTACAGAGGAAAGGCCAAACTACCACCAAGGCCATACAACTGCCCAGAGAAATCCTCAAAACTCCTATGAAAGCCTTGTCAGATATGTGAGAATGGGGCCGAAATGTTTAACCCGGTAGCAGTGACGGGCCAGATTTGTGGCTTTTCTGTGTACCAGCGACGGGCCAAATTTTTGCCACGATATAAACCCCCCAAAAATAGATGATGCATAAACTGATCACAAATGCGTTGATATATATTATGAAATGGTTTGCGTGAGTGATGATTTTTTCTCATTATTCTCGCTTAGAGGGACCTTTAAGAAACATGATCCCCGCAGCTACTGAGTTAAAAGTATGTCCCTTAGCCCTTGCATAAGCCAGGTGGGGCCTTCTAGCACTCTGCCTAAATACCAAGGAAAACATGAGTCTGTTAACACCCTGCTCCCTATTTAATTGTCCTTGGCTAGTAAGAGGAGAGTTGCAAGATCTTTTATTTATCCATTCTATATCTATTTCTTTATTTTTATTTTCTATTTGATCTTTATTTTCTGATTTGTGGTAAAGTCCCTGAGTAAGGTACCTATATACTGCATGTGTTTTTTGTGCTTTCTCGGACATCTCCTGCTGAAATAAGGCTCCTCTCTGTCTTTAAGGAATGTGCAGAAATTTATATTGATTCTGTGATTATTTTCTTTGATATGTGGAAATCTTTTGTTGGGACAGTCACAGAGGAAGTGAGCTGTGAAAACTTTTGTCATCTCAACCCGGTAGCAGAAACGGGGCAAATTTTTGGCTTTACCGTGTACCAGCGACGGTCTAAATTTTTGCCTTGATATAAACCCCCATAAATAGATGATGCATAAACTGATAAATGCATTAATATATATTATGAAATGGTTTATGTGACGATTTTTTTCATTTTTCTCGCTTAGAGGGGCCATTAAGAAACATGATCCCCGCAGCTATTGGGTTAAGCAACTGTCAACTAATTATGTCATATTCCTTGGAAGGTAGTTATATTTTTCTCCTTTTCACTTATCATTCTATGTCAACACAATCTCATGGGTGTATGCGATGAGATATGAGGGCAAGGCTTTTTCTTTAGTTCATTCACCAGTCCCTTTGAACTATAAACTCAAGCACAGTACAGAATCATCTATATATTTTCTCTTCTCTCCACATTCTACTTTCTCATAATTTCACCTCAGCACAAGGTCAGTTATAAGGGCAAGGGTGGTTCAGGACATTCACCATCCCCTCGGAACTATAAACTCTTGCACATTGCAGAATCATGTACCCTTATAGCAGCTGAACTATTACTGTGACATTTTCATCCTTCACAGTCTGCATACAAAATCATATTGACACCTCTACCCTAACCTTTACAAGCACAGTATTTAAGTTATGTATGAAGTTATTTAGCTCTGTAACCAGTCCGCTGTATTTCTTTTTTCTTTATTTTTCTGGTTCTTCCTCCCTCCTGGTTACTTTCCTCCCTCTCCAACATTCTCTTTCTCCTCTTTCCATTATTTTTTTAGGGCAAGGGTGGTTCAGGACATTCACCACCCCCTTGGAACTATAAACTCTTGCACATTGCAGAATCATGTACCCTTATGGCTGTTGAACTATTACTGTGCAATTTTCATCCTTCACAATCTGCATAAAAAATCCTATTAACACCTCTACCCTAACCTTTACAAGCACAGTATTTAAGTTATGTATGAAGTTATTTAGCTCTGTAGCCAGTCCGCTGTATTTCTTTTTTCTTTATTTTTCTGGTTCTTCCTCCATCCTGGTTACTTTCCTCCCGCTCCGACATTCTCTTTCTCCTCTTTCCATTATTTTTTTAGGGCAAGGGTGGTTCAGGACATTCACCACCTCCTCGGAACTATAAACTCTTGCACATTGCAGAATCATGTACCCTTATGGCTGTTGAACTATTACTGTGCAATTTTCATCCTTCACAATCTGCATAAAAAATCCTATTGACACCTCTGCCCTAACCCTTAAGCACCCTATAAGCACAGTGTTTCAGTAATGTATTCCTTTTCTTCTTTCCTTTCTTCACTATTTTTATTTTCTTCTTTTTTTCCCCTTTTTCTTTTTTCCCTCTTCTCTTCTTCCTCCACCTTCTCTTTCCTTCCTTCACTGTCTTTTCTCCTTCTTTTCTCTACCTCTTCTAGCCCTTTAACCCGTCCGCTGCGATTGGCATGGATTTGACCTTCTCTGGTAGCTTGGTAACATTATACTCCCAGGTCTTTCTCTGTCTCTGTGGTGGATAGTGGAGTGTTTCCCATGTGGTATTGGTGTGCTGGATATCCCCTCCCAAGGTGCAGGACTGTACATTTTTTTTTTCACTGAATTGTAGCAGCTACTTTTTGGTCCACTCCTGTAGCTTGGTAAGGTCTTCTTGTCAGGGTTGGAAAAAATCATGGTTTTTTCCTTAAAAAAAAAAAAAAAAAAAAATCGATTTACAGTATTTGATTTAAATCGGATTTTTTTTTATTTAAATCATTAACTATTATTATTGTTATTATTATTATTATTATTATTATTATTATTATTTTTTTTTTTTTTTGTGTGTGTGTGTGTGTGTGTGTGTGTGTGTGTGTGTGTGTGTGTGCATTAATCCTTGTTTGTTTCCACTGATTATTTGTTTGTCTTATGAGGGATGATTCATGTAATTTTTCTCTCCTGTAAAATCAATACCCGGGATGATGACTGGCTTGACTGCAGCGGTTAAGACTCAACCTTATAAACTAACCCTGAAAAAAAAAACTACCTAACTACTACGAAGGTAAATGTTAAGTAAAAAAACAAATCTATTGCCACCTCTCCCCCACAAGCTACCAGCACTGCCCCTTGTATAGAAAAAAATGTCAACGCCTAAATCACGGCATTTCAACACAGGCGTCTCCATCCCACCATTCGACACAGGACCCAAAAAAACAGTTCCTTGCTGCACCTTAAGAGCCAACCTGCCAGACCTGTTTTTAGCCTTCACCGCAGGCACAGAAACACTATTGAGTAAGAGGAATGTGTGGGGAAATGGCAGAAATTGTTACATTTTCCTGGGCATTGTTCAGACAGGGAAGTCGTTGGAACCAGACGCCGCAAGCAGACCAGAAGGCTTTTATTGGCTGTCCATTATTATTATTATTATGTTTGTGAAGATACAGTTAGGTAGTAATGCTTCTGTTTTGGTGTGTATCATTGCCACTGCAGGAGAAGGAAGTGTGTGTGTGTGTGTGTGTGTGTGTGTGTGTGTGTGTCTGTGCCTGTCTGTCTATATGTGTGTGTGTGTGTGTGTGTGTGTGTTTGCATTTCACTCAATATTATGTTTTAGAAGTTCACTGTCATCATTTGTCTTACTTTTGTTTTAATTTTAACTATTTTGCTTGATTTGATTAGGGTATGGGCATTTCAGGTGTGTGTGTGTGTGTGTGTGTGTTCTTTTTTACTTGTTCTTTGCCAATTTTATTTCCAAAGAATCGAGTCAATGTGTGTGTGTGTGTGTGTGTGTGTGTGTGTGTACAGTTAGTCAGTCTGGGCGTATCAGGGAGGAAGGGAAGGGGCGACCTCACTCTGTAGGGCAAAGGTCGAGTAAATGTTAAGAATCTGTGTGAAGTGCAGGAGGGGCAGTGGGCTAGCCTTTTTTTGCCCCATTTTCCTCCGTCTTGACATGGGTTCGGGGGGGAGGCTGATCCGATCCCAACCACCGCCGATTGTCACGACCATACAAGGGATTGGAATGTGTAATGAACTATAGGCTTAAAAAAAAAAGGTGTGTGGGGTGGAGGGTGGAGGGAGAGGTGGAGGAGGAGAAGGAGAATGGGAAGAAGAAGGAAGAGGAGAGGAAGGAAAAAGAAAGAGGAGAAAGAAGAGAAGAGAGGGAGTAGAAGGAAGGAATGAAGAAGAGAAATGTGTGTAGGGAGGAGGGGGAGAATGGAGAGAAGAAGGAAGAGGAGAGGAAGGAAAAAGAAAGAAGAGAAAGAAGAGAAGAAAGGGAGTAGAAGGAAGGAAGGAAGGGAAATGTGTGTAGGGAGGAGGGGGAGAATGGAGAGAAGGAGGAGAAAGAGGAGAGGAAAGGAAGGAAGAAAGAGGAGGAGTAAGAGAAGAAAGGAAGAAGAGGAGTGTATGTAGGGTGGAGGAAGAGGAGGGGAATGGGAAGGAGGAGAAAGGAAGGAAGAAAGAGGAGGAGGAAGAGGAGAAAGGAGTGTGACTGTATGTGTGTGTGTGTGTGTGTGTTTGAAAGTAACAGTGTAAGGAAAACCACTTATTAGATTTTATTATACAAGTTTTACCACAAGGCTCTGAAGTGTTCTTGATACAAATCTAACCCAACTCTAAGGTCTTATTATTTTAACTCTACTATTTCTCACTTTATTACTTACTAACTTCATTATTTCTAAGTCTATTATTCTATCCTAACTACCTATATATGAAATCATCTCTGAGGCTTAGGGTCATATAAGACATTTCACCGCCCAAGAACACCTATTTGACAAGGCTTTCGTAGGAGTTGTGGGCATATACAAGAGTAGTTTTATGACCCTGGTGGTAGTGTGACCCTTCTTCTGTACCGTGAACCTGAAGAAACACTCATTAGAACCCGACTGACCCCCTCTTTGACCTTTAGAAATAACAGATGTGAGGATCGAATGTGTTTTGTGATACCAACCTTAGTGTTTCCCATGTAATCGCTGCCTTCACGCCCTTAACCCGGTAGCAGCGACGGGGCAAATTTGTGGCTTTACCGTGTAGCAGCGACGGGGCAAATTTGTGGCTTTACCGTGTAGCAGCGACGGGGCAAATTTGTGGCTTTACCGTGTAGCAGCGACGGGCCAAATTTGTGGCTTTACCGTAGCAGCGACAGGCCAAATTGTAGCTTTACCGTAGCAGCGACAAGCAAATTTGTGGCTTTACCTGTACCAGCGACAGGCCAAATTTGTGGCTTTACTATATATATATATATATATATATATATATGATGTAAACCCCCCAAAATAGATGATGCATAAACTGATCACAAATGTGTTGATATACATTATGAAATGGTTTGCGCGAGTGATGATTTTTTCTCATTTTTCTCGCTTAGAGGGACCCTTAAGAAACATGATCCCTGCAGCTACTGGGTTAAAAGGATCACTAGGGTAAAAAAAGTTGTCATATATAGTATACAAGCCCTAGCAATACCTACACCATTATTAGACTACCACACCATGACCACCAGTTCCATCCCACCACACCACTACCAATGTCATACTGCCACACCACCACCACCATGGACCACTACTTGAGCCACTAATCCTTCTGGTATATTCTTCCCTCCCAGACATCCTCTTTTTCCCCTTCTCCATTATTTCTTTATCTTGCATTTGTGTTCCTCCTTCTGCCTCCCTCTGCCATTCTCAGTCCCTCTTAACCCCTCCACACACACACACACACACGCACACATGTACACACACACAACGGGTCACTCCACACACACACACACACGCACACACATATGGGGAGTGGTCATGTTTTGAGGTCAAGAAGTCAAATACGTACATTTGTTTTTGTCGTCCGAGTTACCTTGAACACACACACACACACACACACACACACATACACATACACAGAGCACCCAGACAGAGAGAGAGAGAGAGGCGAGCTTGCAAAATCACCGACAGCTCACTCATATTCATTTTTTCCACACATATTTAACTCTCTCTCTCTCTCTCTCTCTCTTGCTCTCGGTCCCGCTCTTGCTTCCTCTCTCTCTTGTCGTCTTAATTAAGGTGGAAGGTGTAACACAAAGGTAGCAGTGTGAAGGTGAGCTTGCAGGGAGGCGGAAAAAACAGACTGAGTTGCTGGTATTGAATGAGGAAGTGATGAGAGCAATGTGTGTAGCAAGCAGGGAGGAGGAGGAGGAGGAAGAAGAGGAGAAGGTCATGATAGCAGAGACAGAGGCAGAAAAAGGGAAAAGGAAAATGGGTGATGGAATTAAATAAGATAAGAAAATAATGGGAATGGAGGAGGTGGTGGTGATGGTTCGGGGAGAGAAAGATGGGAAAATAAGGGGGAAAAGAAGAGGATGAGAAAAATTTGTGATGAATAGAAATAAGTTCAGAAAAGATTGGAAACTGGAACAAGAAGAAGAGGAATGAAGGAGGTGAAGGTGGTGATGGTGGGGGCAGAAAAAGAGGGGAAAAAGAAGAGGAGGAGAAAAATGTGTGATGAATAGAAATAAGAAAAGAAAATAATGAAAACTGGAACAACAAAAATAGGAATGAAGGAGAAGGTGATAATGATGACAGAAAGAGGGAAAAGAAGGGGAAGAGAAAAATTTGTTATGAATATGAATAAGTTAAGAAAATAATGAAAACTGGAACAACAAAAATAGGAATGAAGGAGAAGGAGAAGTAGATAATGATGACAGAAAGAGGGAAAAAAAGGGGAAGAGAAAAATTTGTTATGAATATGAATAAGTTAAGAAGATAATGAAAACTGGAGCAAAAAGAAGAGGAATGGAGAAGAAGAAGGTGATGATAGTGGAGGTGGTGATGGTGACAGACAGAGGTAGAAAAGGGGAAAAGAGGAGAAGGGAATTTGTAATGAGTAAAAAAAAAAGATAAGAAAAGGATGAAAAATAGAAATGGAGGAGGAGAAAAAAGTGAAATGAGAAGAAGGATAAAAAGAAAAGAAAAGGATGAAAAATAGAAATGGAGGAGGAGAAAAAAGTGAAATGAGAAGAAGGATAAAAAGAAGAGAAAAGGATGAAAAATAGAAATGGGGGAGGAAAAGAAAGTGAAATGAGAAGAAGGATAAAAAGAAGAGAAAAGGATGAAAAATAGAAATGGAGGAGGAGAAAAAAGTGAAATGAGAAGAAGGATAAAAAGAAAAGAAAAGTATGAAAAATAGAAATGGAGGAGGAGAAAAAAGTGAAATGAGAAGAAGGATGAAAAGAAAAGAAAAGGATGAAAAATAGAAATGGAGGAGGAGAAAAAAGTGAAATGAGAAGAAGGATGAAAAGAAGAGAAAAGAATGAAAAATAGAAATGGAGGAGGAGAAAAAAGTGAAATGAGAAGAAGGATGAAAAGAAAAGAAAAGGATGAAAAATAGAAATGGAGGAGGAGAAAAAAGTGAAATGAGAAGAAGGATAAAAAGAAGAGAAAAGGATGAAAAATAGAAATGGAGGAGGAGAAAAAAGTGAAATGAGAAGAAGGATAAAAAGAAAAGAAAAGTATGAAAAATAGAAATTGGGGAGGAGAAAAAGTGAAATGAGAAGAAGGATGAAAGAAGAAAGGATGAAAAATAGAAATGGAGGAGGAGAAAAAAGTGAAATGAGAAGAAGGATGAAAAGAAAAGAAAAGGATGAAAAATAGAAATGGAGGAGGAGAAAAAAGTGAAATGAGAAGAAGGATAAAAAGAAAAGTATGAAAAATAGAATTAGGGAAGGAAAAGAAAGTGAAATGAGAAGGATAAAAAGAAGAGAAAAGGATGAAAAATAGAAATGGGGAAGGAAAAGAAAGTGAAACGAGAAGAGGAAGAATTGACATCAGAGGGGAAAAAAAAAGATACGAAAAGGATGAAAAATAGAAATGGGGAAGGAAAAGAAAGTGAAACGAGAAGAAGAAGAATTGACAGAAGGAAAAAAAGAAAAGAAAAGAATAAAAAATAGAAATGGAGGAGTAGAAGAAGCATTAACATCATAAGGAAAAAAATAAAAAAAAAGGAAACAGAATGGAAAGAGGAAGCAAACAAGAACAGGGAAAAGGAGGAGGAGGAAAAATCACTTACAAAAAATTAACTTGAGGAAAAAAAAAAGAGTATGAAGGGAAAGAGAAAGTGACATGTACAAAAATAGAAGAAGGATGTGGAAAAGGATAAAAACTGGAACATAAATGGAGGAGGAGGAAGAGGAGGAGGAGGAGGACAAGAACGAACAAGAGGAACAAAGAGACGTTGACGATGAAGCACAAGAACAAGAAAGAGGGAAGAAGGAGAAGGAGGAGGAGGATGAAGTAGATGATAATGGAGGAAAGAAGGAAAGAAGAGGATGAAAAAATGGTAGAGGGAGGAAATAGAAGTAAGAGAGATGAAAATAACACAATAATAGAAATGAAGGAGGAGGAGGCAGCAGGGAAGTGGATAGGAGGAGGAAGAGGAAGGTGGGTAGGGGGAGGAGGAGGAGGAGGCAGCAGGGTAGGAAGAAGAGGAGGAGGAAGGGGCAAGGAGGTTGGTAGGGTATGAGGAGGAAGAGAAGGAGGAGGAGGAGGAAGCAGGGAGGAGGAGGAACAGGAAGGTGGGCAGTGTAGGAAGAGGAGGTAGGAGGAGGAGGAGGAGGTAGCTGGTAGGGTAGGAGAAGGAGGAGGAGGAGGAGGAGGAAGCAAGGAGGTCGGTAGGAGAAGAAGGAGGAGGAGGAGGAGAAGGAGAAGGTTGCAGGGAAGTGGACAGGGTTGGAAGAGGAGTAGGAGAAGTAGGCACGGAGGAGGAGGAGGAGGAGGAGGGAGGCAAGGAGGTTGGTAGGGTAGGAGGAGGAGGAGGAGGTAGCGAGGGGGCAGGGGGGGCGGGGGGGGTGGTGTGACCTTGCTTGGGGGTTGAACCGAGTGACTTTTAAACTGTTCTTGACACTGTTCTTGGTGCCCGGAGTTTCCTGCTGTTCCTCCCTGCTTTCTCTTTCCGCTGTTTCCTTCTTCCTCATTTTTCCTTGTGACTTCACAGATTATTTTATTCCACTTTTTCCACCTCCGCCGCCTCCCTTTTTCTTTTTGCTTTCTCTTTTTCCGTTATCTTCCCTTCTTCCTGTTTTATTCTTTACTTTCCTTCCTTCGATTTTGTACCTAATTTTTCTTCCTCCTTTTTTGCTAATTTCTGCTTTCTCTTTACGTTCTCTTCCCTTCTTCCTTTGATTTCACAGTTTTTTCCTTTTATTTTCCTTGTTAATTCAATGCCCACTTTTTCCTCCTCCTCCTCCTCCTCCCTCTCTCTGTACATTTCTGCTTTCTCTTTTCAATCTCTTCCTTTTTTTTCCTATTGATTTCTTTCTTTTCCTTGTTAATTTTTCCTCCTCCTCCTCCTCCCTCTCTCTGTACATTTCTGCTTTCTCTTTTCAATCTCTTCCCTTCTTCCTTTTTTTTCCTATTAATTTCACAGTTTTTTTTCCTTCTTTCTTTTCCTTGTTAATTCTATGCCCACTTTTTCCTCCTCCTCCTCCCTCTCTCTGTTAATTTCTGCTTTCTCTTTTCGATCTCTTCCCTTCTAACTTTTTTCCTATTAATTTCACAGTTTTTTTCCTTCACTTTCTTTTCCTTGTTAATTCTATGCCCACTTTTTCCTCCTCCTCCTCCTCCCTTTTTCTGTTCATTTCCGCTTTCTATTTCCATTCTCTTTTCCTCCTTTTTTTCTCTCCTTTCACTTCACACAGTTATTCTTTTTTTTTTTTTTTTTTTTTTTTTTTTATCTTGTTAATGAAAGGTGTATCCCATTTTTCTCCTCCCTCTTTCTTCTCCTCTTTTCATTCTCTTTCTTCTGTTTCTTCTGTTTTCTTCATCCTCTTTTTTTTCTGTCTTTAATATCACAGTTTTCCTTCTTTTTTTCATCCTAATAATATACCCATTTTTTCTTCTCCCCATTTTCTATTCATTTCTGCTTTCTTTTCATTTTCTTTCCTTCCTTTTTTTTTCTCCTTTGACTTTTTTTTTTTTTGCATTCTCGTCATTAATTTTCATCCTTTTCTATGTGTTCTTTTTAACTGCTTATTAGTATTTTGTTCTAACTTTCTCTTTTCTTCTTTGTAATCTCACTTTTGTTTTCTCCTCCCTTACTTTTTTTTCACATCTATCAACATTTATTTATTTTCCTGCCCACTCACTGTCCATTACATTTCCTTTTTTCTTTTTTATTTTTCATTTTTCATTATGTATTTCCTTCTGTCTGCCATTTTCCTTTATTTTTCCTTCATTTCCCATTTTTCATTTCTTT
Source organism: Eriocheir sinensis (assembly GCF_024679095.1). Taxonomy (NCBI): domain Eukaryota; kingdom Metazoa; phylum Arthropoda; class Malacostraca; order Decapoda; family Varunidae; genus Eriocheir; species Eriocheir sinensis. Next base: position 6,871,070 of record NC_066569.1, on the reverse strand, counting down.
TTCTGTCATTTTCCTTCATTTTTCATTTCCTTTTCTGTTTTTTTCTGTCCTTTTCCTCCTTCATTTTCCATTTCTCCTTTCCCATTCTCTCTGCCATTTTCCTTCTTCATATTTTTCATTTTTCATCATATTTCCTTTCTTTCATTTTCCTTCTTCATATTTTTCATTTTTCATCATATTTCCTTTCTTTCATTTTCCTTCTTCATATTTTTCATTTTTCATCATATTTCCTTTCTTTCATTTTCCTTCTTCATATTTTTCATTTTTCATCATATTTCCTTTCTTTCATTTTCCTTCTTCATATTTTTCATTTTTCATCATATTTCCTTTCTTTCATTTTCCTTCTTCATATTTTTCATTTTTCATCATATTTCCTTCTTTCTTTCATTTTCCTTCTCCACTTTTCATTTCTCCTCTTCCATTACGTTTCCTTCTATCCGTCATTTTTCTTCATTTTTCATTCTTTTTCATTCACTTTCCACCTCTGTCTTTTTTTCCCTTGTCATGCTGTGGTTTCCGATTCTTTTCCTTCTCCTCAATTTTACTTCCTCATTCTGTTTCTTATAATATTTCTTTCTTCATCTTTTTTCTTCGTTTTTCCAGTTCACTTCCTCCATTCGTGTTCTCTCTCTCTCTCTCTCTCTCTCTCTCTCTCTCTCTCTCTCTCTCTCTCTCTCTTCATCTCCCTGACATTCTCCTTTTTCTCCTTCCTTTCCATTGTTTCTTCATGTCCGTTTTTTTTTTTTTTTCCTTTTTTCATTCCAGTTTTCGTTCCCTTCATACACTTTTTCAACACCTTTTCCGTCTTTCCAGTTAACTTCCTCCTTTCCTGTTCTCTCTCTCTCTCTCTCTCTCTCTCTCCTCTTTTTTTTCCCCTTCTCTTCCATTGTTTCTTCACGTCCGTTTTTTTTCCCTTTTACGACCCAGTTTTTGTTCCTTTCAAACACTTTTTTTCCTGCTCTTCTTTTCCCTCCTTGACCTTCCCTCTTCCCCCTCTCCATTGTTTCTTCATCCCTACATTTTTCCCTGCTTCTTGTTTCCTCTTTCTCCTCGATCTTTTTTCTATTTTTGCAAGGTAGTTTTAGCTGCATGAAGTTGGTTACCTACAAGTTTTAATGTTTTCGACTCTGCTTATGATCAGTTTTGGAGTCTTATTTTGCTTCATTGTTCCAGGACACAAAAAAAATGTATTGTATTAGAGAGAGAGAGAGAGAGAGAGAGAGAGAGAGAGAGAGAGAGAGAGAGAGAGAGAGAGAGAGAGAGCATTGCCATATTGAATTATAAAACAAGTATATTAAAATGATATGACCTCTCAGTATTGCCTCATCCGTTCCCATATCCTTTTTTTCTTTTCCTTTTCTGATGCATTCACCAAACATTTCCTCTTCTTATTCCACTTTCTCCTCCTCCTCCTCCTCCTCCATTTCTATTTTTCTGTTCCAATTTTCATCCTTTTCTAATTGTTTTTATATTCATCACACATTTTCCTTCACCTCTTCTTTTTCTCTTTTTTTATTGGCACCAACATAATAAAAGTCATCGTTCTTTTACAGTTATATAGAAAAAAATTGTGTGAAATAGCCTGTTGCCGTAGCCCCAATATTCCCTCGTTTTACTAAATATATAGGTTTTTTTTTTTTTTTTTTTTTTTTTTTTTTCAGTGACTAATGTGACAGAATTCTTGGTTCTTTCACATTTATCTAAAAAAAAAACCCAGTATTGTAGATGATGCGTAATAACCTGGTACTGGAGCCGCTCTCAACAGTGCCTCGTTTTACTTCTTAGATTGTTTTTATTGACAGTGTAATGTGATGGAATTCTCGGTTATTTTTATCTAGAAGTAAAAAAAAAAAATGTATATGAGGTGATGCTTTAGCCTCCTCTCTTAATATTGCCTTTTATACTACTTCTTTTTTTTTTTTTTTCAGTGTAGTATACACATAATAAAGGAAGAGAGCAGACGCAGAGCCTGTCGGTGTCTGTCTGTTGGTGTCTGTACTACTACTACTACTAGTGATGTAGGACAGGACGGAATAGATGATGGAATTCTTGGATATTTTACAGTTATCTAGAAAAAAAAGTATTGTAGATGTATAAAAACCTGGTGCTGTAGCCTCTCTCAACACTGACTCATTTTACATCATAGATCGTTTTTTCCTTGACAGTGCAATGTGACAAAATTCTTGGTTCTTTTACAGTTATCTAAAAACAAAAACAAAACTTATAGGTGATGTGTCATTACCTGGTGCTGCAGCCTCTCGTAACACCGACTCGTTTCCCGTAATAGCTCGTGTTTTCTCCGTCACTTATCTAATTAAACCCTCGCTCCCCATAAGGTGTCTGGTGCCATTAACCCTCTTTCGCTTATTAATATTACACTTCCTTCTCTAGGTTTTATTATTATTACATTTCCGTTCCTGTTTGTACTCCTGTAGTTTTGTTTTTATTTCCTGACAGTGGAAGAATTTTTTTGTTAGGGGCGGTAACTGTAACTGCTTCGTGGATCTGCTTTGATTGGCATTATTGGTGTTGTTGTTTTTGTATCATGATGGTTATGCAATACCTGGAAGACTGATGAGGAAAAGTTGAAACAGCAGGAGTTTTCATCCTATTTTTGCTGGTGTTAAGATCAACTGTTTTATCATTGTCTGCTCTGATTATTGTTTTATTGTCTCTAATGATAGATTTTAACCCGTCTGCTGCGATTGGCATGGATTTTGCCTTCACTGGTAGCCTGGTAACATATACTCCCACGTCTTTCTCTGCTGCCTCTGTGGTGGATAGTGGAGTGTTTCCCATGTGGTATTGGTGTGCTGGATATCCCTTCACTGGTAGCCTGGTAACATACACTCCCAGGTCTTTCTCTGCCTCTGTGGTGGATAGTGGAGTGTTTCCCATGTGGTATTGGTGTGCTGGATATCCCCTCCCAAGGTGCATGACTACATTTTTCTTCATTGCATTGTATCAGCCACTTTTTGTTCCATTCCTGTACCTTGGTGATGTCTTCTGGTAGAAAATCCACAGTCAAGGGGTTAAATGTTGGTAACCAAGAAATGATGTAAGACTTTTTTTCAGGATATTAGGAGACAGACCAACAAGAGATTTATAGAATTGAAAGAATAAAAAAGAATGCCTCCTCGGTGCAGTGGCGCAGCTCACCCAGTTGTTGCTCCTCCCTTTTGGGCTGACCTGTAAATGGGTACCTGGGGAAACCTGGTGAAAGTAGTTTGGAACCCAGATTTCTCAGTGGCCCTGTGTCTCGGGGTAATGGTTTCTTACCCACCACCGCCCCAAGGGTCAGTTTGATAGCGATGAGCACCACAGCCTTGTATAGCTTTAGTGCACGTCCCTAAGTTTACCTGCATATTGCCTCCATTAACCACTTGACTGTGGATTTCCTACCAGAAGACATCACCAAGCTACAGGAATGGAACAGAAAGTGGGTGCTACAATTCAAAGAAGAAATATGTAAAGCCATTCACCTTGGGAGGGGATATCCAGCACACCAATACCACACGGGAAACACTCCACTATCCATCACAGAGACAGAGAAAGACCTGGGAGTACATGTTACCAGGCTACCAGTGAAGGCGAAATCCGTGCCAATCGCAGCGGACGGGTTGTGGTGAAGGGAACAAAGCAAGGTGGATGGCTTGCAATAAGAAAGACATTGGTACAAAAACAGGACATACATTTCACCTTCACATCTCACACCCTTCTTTCCCTCGCCAGGACACAGGCGGACACCATGGCGGGCATTCCCCTGGGGAGTGAACCGCCACAGCAGACCGAGGAGGAGGAGGCGGCGGTGACGGCGGCACTAGCGGAGGCACGGGAGAATGGTGTTGGGCCAGACCCCGCGCTGCCCCAGGACTTAGTGTTTGACCTCCAGCTGGTGCTTAACGGCTTCTCAGACTGTCGGGGCGAGGACGGGCAGCTGTACCTCGATGCTTACCTGCGGGCCTACAGCGAACTCAACAAGTGGGTTTTATTTACTCATTTATTGATTGATTAGTTTTCTTTCTCTTTTTATTTTACTTATTTCAATTTCTTTTTTCCTTTCTTTCTTTTTTAATTTATTTGTTTCTTGTATTTACGTAGTTATATTTTTATTGGTTTTGTTTATTTTGTTTTCTTTTTTGTATTTGCCTAGTTGTAATTGTTTTTTATTATTATTTACTTATTTATTTTTTTATTTATTAGTATTTTTTTCTTTTCTTCTGTTTTTGTATCTATTTAGTTGTATACAGGGCCTGAGCTATAGTTGTGGGGCCCCTTCTCCATGTCTATAATTGCTCAGTCTTTCCTTAAACTGTCATTCCACGCATCTAACGCTCGATACATAAAACTGAATTTCTTAACATCATTTAACCGTGTGTTTTTTGTGTCACTCATCCACTCTGTCTCCCCCCGTCAGGTTCCTTCAGCTCCTCGGGACGGTCTTCAACTTCGTCTCCCATGACATACAGAAGAAGGTGAGACGTTCAGGCAGTTACCGTCATTGTGGTGTCTGTATCAAGGTTCGGAGCACTGGTACGGCATTAGGTTTTCTGTGGCGGTGTGCTCCATTGTGCCGAGTGATCTTTCGTCCTCTGACTGTATATGGAGTCTCTGTTTTTTGGTCTAGATGCTTTTTTGTTCTTCATCTGTGAGTTCTGATTGTAAGGATGAGGACAACAGTGGGTCTTATTGCATAGTGTTGTTCTCATTATTGTTATTATTATTGTTATTATTATTATCCTTATTCTTCTTATTCTAATCTTTGTTCTTGTTCTTCTTGCTCCTCTCATTCTTGTTTTTCTACTTCTTCTTCTTCTTTTCTTTTTTTCCTCTTATTTTAAACTTATTCTTCTTGTTATTGTTCTTCTTGTTCTTCTTATTCTAATCCTTCTTCTTTTCCTTCATCTTATTATTATTATTATTATTTGTAGTAGTAATAGTAGTAGTTGTAGTTATTTTAGTAGTATCAAGATTAACATGACAATACTTTTTAAAACCTCCCTCCATCTACACATACACGTCACCATACTCTCTTATCCTTTCATCCCGGGCCCCCCTCTATCCTCTGTCCCCTCCCTTGACTCCCTATCTCCTCCACCAACACTTCACCATACACCCCTATCCGCCTTTTATTTTTCCCCTCTATCCTCTGTCCCCTCCCTTGACTCCCTATCTCCTCCACCAACACTTCACCATACACCCCTATCAGCCCTTTATTTTTCCCCTCTATCCTCTGTCCCCTCCCTTGACTCCCTATCTCCTCCACCAACACTTCACCATACACCCCTATCCGCCTTTTATTTTCCCCTTTTCTATCCTCTTTCCCTCCCTATTTTATTTTCCCCCTCCCTATTCTCTTTCCCTCCCTTGACTCCCTATCTCCACCACCGCTCCACACTTCCGCTCACTCACCTGCCGTCACCCGTCCCGCAGGTCACCATTCTGCAGTGTTACCGGAAGGGCGGCGCCGGCGACTACTACTACTCCATCCAGTCCATGATTGAGTATGAGCAGGAGAACAACCTCCTCACCAGCAGCGACCGCCAGTCCGGCTCACGCACTCTACTCAGGCTGCACCGAGGACTGGGTGAGTGTGTTAGGGGGTAGGGGAGTGTGTGCCTTTAAACTGTGCATGTGTGTGTGTGTGTAGGTATGTGTCATATGTAAACAAAATATCTACCCATCCTCAAGACATAATAACAGCAAATAACAAGACCCTTTACGTATAAAGATCTCTGGTACGAGGGATTTCACCATGATAGGAGATGTTTTGATTGGAGTGCTGTGGTGATGAGGCTGTTAGGGTAGGTGATGTGTGGGTGTATGTGGTGCTGAGAGAGATGATGTGTGCGTGTGTGTGTGTGTGTGTGTGTGTGTGTGTGTAGATATGCACCATACGTAAACTAAATATCTACCTTTCCTTGGGGACAGAATTCATCTCGGGCTTCATGGCGGAGCTCCACAAGGCCTCAGACACGGCTGGACTGGGCAGCCCCTCGTCAGAGCTGTACGGCCGCACGCTGGCCAAACACCACAACTGGGTGCTCGCCAAGACTGTTGGGGCCGTGCTGCTCATGATGCCCAACAAACAGACCATTATTGAGAGGGTGAGCTGAGAGAGAGAGATTGTTCGTGCATGTGTATGTTTGTGTTCTATAAGGCAGAGTGTGAGACTAAGGGCCATATTTTAAGACACCATCGCTTCTCACATCAGCTATTTCTAAAGGTCAAAGAGGGGATCAATCTGGTTTTCATGAGTGTTTTTTAAGGTTCATGGCACAGAAGAAGGGTCAAACTACCACCAGGGTCATAAAACTACCCCTGGAAAGGCCTACAGCTCCTACGAAAGCCATGTCATATATGTGAACTTGGGCGACGAAATGTTTTAAAATACGACCCTAAAGCCCATAACATTTCAGGGCTTACACACCCACATTTGATAAGGCTTTCATAGAGGTTGTTGTGGGTGTATCCATGGCTAGTTTCACCCTTAGGCGGCAGTGGAACTCTATATAGACGGTCCAAAATTCAGTCAGTCAGTTTTGTATGGCAGAAATATAACAAAACTTCCAGACTGCGGTATAATCTATATAGACGATAGTTAAAACATCTATTATGTGGCGTAACTATATTTATGCTACGGTCCTAAGATTGGCAGTGACTATATATGGACGATTCATTTTGGGGGAGATACCCTTCAAATACTGCCGTCATCTAATGGTCAATGAGCCTAGTGATAGTTTGACAAGACTTCTGCACCATGAACATAAATAACACACGAGAACCTGACTAATCTTGTTCTTCTTATTCTAATCCTTCTTCTTTTCCTTCATCTTATTATTACTTTTATTTGTAGTAGTAATAGTAGTAGTTGTAGTTATTTTAGTAGTATCAAGATTAACATGACAATACTTTTTAAAACCTCCCTCTCCGTTGTGGCCTTAGGAAATATGTTTTATGAGAGCCGAGAGTGTGAGAACACGAGCGTAAGAAAAGAGTGTGGATGAGTGAAGCAGAGAAAGAGAGAGATCACATAATGTCCCTTCTCTGTGTTCCTCCATCCTTGCATTTCTTGACGTACTTTCTCTCTGCTCCATCCTGCAGGTAATCCTTGGAAGTAAACCGGTAAGTGAAAGGGGAATGAGGGAGGAGGGAAGAGGAGATGAAGAACGACAAGGGAGGGAGGGAGAGAGAGAGAGAGGGGAAGCTTGAGTGGGGTTATAATTTCATGTTTTAAGAATTCAGACTTGTTTTTGAGGGTTTATTTTTTCCTGTTTGGGGAACGAGAGAGAAGGGAAGAGGAGATGAAAAGGGACAAGGAAGGGAGGGAGGAAGAGAGGGGAAGCATGAGTGGGGTTATAATTTTGTTTTAAGAATTCAGACTTGTTTTTGAGGGTTTATTTTTTCCTGTTTGGGGAACGAGAGAGGAGGGAAGAGGAGAAGAAGAACGACAAGGGAGGGAGGGAGAGAGAGAGGGGAAGCTTGAGTGGGGTTATAATTTCATGTTTTAAGAATTCAGACTTGTTTTTGAGGGTTTATTTTTTCCTGTTTGGGGAACGAGAGAGGAGGGAAGAGGAGATGAAAAGGGACAAGGGAGGGAGGGAGGAAGAGAGGGGAAGCTTGAGTGGGGTTATAATTTCATGTTTTAAGAATTCAGACTTGCTTTGGAGGTTTATTTTTTCCTGTTTGGGGAACGAAAGAGGAGGGAAGAGGAGATGAAAAGGGACAAGGGAGGGAGGGAGAGAGAGAGGGGAAGCTTGAGTGGGGTTATAATTTCATGTTTTAAGAATTCAGACTTGTTTTTGAGGGTTTATTTTTTCCTGTTTGGGGAACGAGAGAGGAGGGAAGAGGAGATGAAGAACGACAAGGGAGGGAGGGAGAGAGAGAGGAAGATTTAGGTGGGTTATAATTTCATGTTTTAAGAATTCAGACTTGTTTTTGAGGGTTTATTTTTTCCTGTTTGGGGAACGAGACAAGAGGGAAGAGGAGATAAAGAGGGACAAGGGAGGGAGGGAGAGAGAGAGGAAGATTTAGGTGGGTTATAATTTCATGTTTTAAGAATTCAGACTTGCTTTGGAGGTTTATTTTTTCCTGTTTGGGGAACGAGAGAGAAGGGAAGAGGAGATAAATAGAGACAAGGGAGGGAGGGAGAGAGAGGAAGATTTAGGTGGGTTATAATTTCATGTTTTAAGAATTCAGACTTGCTTTGGAGGTTTATTTTTTCCTGTTTGGGGAACGAGAGAGGAGGGAAGAGGAGAAGAAGAACGACAAGGGAGGGAGGGAGAGAATGAGAGGGGAAGCTTGAGTGGGGTTATAATTTTGTTTCAAGAATTCAGACTTGTTTTTCGAGGTTTGTTTTTTCCTGTTCGCACGAATTTAGACTTTTGGGTTTACTGATGAGCGAAATTTGGATTGATGAACTTTTACTGTGATAAGATGAAATTGTTTTATGTAACCAAATAATGAAAGAATGACTATATAAAAAAATGCTGATAATACATGATGACACCCAGCATGCATTCACCATCACCACCAACAACAACAACAACGATAACAATAACAAAAACAACACTTCAACCACCATCACCACCTCCATGACCACTACCAACATCACCCATTTGTCCCCCATACATTCACCCATCCATATCCACACCCCTCCTACCCCCACCACCACCTCAATCAGTACCAGTAACACCCAATTCTCCACCATTCATTCACCCATCCATGTACATTCCCACCTCCCAGCACTCCCACCCCCCAACACTACCACCTATACCCATTCCTCCCCCGTTCCCCCACAGATGACGGGTGGTACCATGGGCGTGAGGGAACACAACGAAGCTCTCATGCCGAAGGTGATTGAGGTCATGAACTCCGTCTACAACCTCACGCAGAAGCTTTACGAGGACTACAACATCCTCGACCTGCCCTGAGATGCCGGGTCAGCGGAGGTCACTGTGTGGGAAGGATGTGTTAGTGGGTGTAGAGGAGGTGCTGTGAGTGTGTGTTGTGAGAGAGGAGATGTGGCAAATTGTTTTACTTTAATACTGGAAACTAACCATGAAAGTGAATTTTTGGTTGAAGGGTTGTGGTGTTGAGTGTGTTAGAGTAGGAGGAGATGATGATGTGTGGGTGTAGGTAGGAGGTGCTAGAGTATGTGTTGTGAGAGGTGGGCCGTGGAGAATTTTTTTACATGCAATACTGAAAACTACTGTGAGAGGAGATGTGGAGAGTCGAAGATGATTGTGTTGAGTGTGTTTGAGTTGGAGGTGATGTGTGGGAGGCTGTGTATGAGGTGCAGCGTGTGTGTGTGTGTGTGTGTGTGTGTGTGGTGAGAGAGGAGGCTGTGGGGAATTTTTTACGTCAAGACCAGAAACTTGACATGATGAGGAATTTTTGGGTCCAAGGGTGGTAGTGATGTGTGCGTTTACATGTGCGATGCTGTGTGTGTGAGTAGTGAGAGAGAGAGAGGGAGAATTTTTCTACTTAAAGATTATAAATTTCCCCTGATAAAAGTTTGGATAGGAGGGTTGTATTGACGAATGTGTTAGGGTAGGAGGTGATAATGTTAGTGTGTGTAGTGAGAGAGATGGAGATGGGAATTTTTTTACTTAAAGATTATAAATTTGACCTGATCGAAGTTTTGATTGGAGGGTGTTGTAATTACGAGTGTGTTAGGGTAGATCATGTGTCTGTGTGTGTGTGAGTATGTGAGGTACTGGTGTGTGAGTGGTGAGAGGGAGATGTGGACAATTATATTACTTCAAGACCGGAAACTTACCATGATATTGAATGTTTTGGGGGCAGGGTTGGTGTGCGTGTGTGTGAGTTAGGTTGAAGAAGGAGACATTGATGTGTGTGTGAGGTACTGGTGTGTGAGTGGTGAGAGGGGGATGCGGAGAATTATATAACTTCAAGACAGGAAACTTACCATGATACTGAATGTTTTGGGGGCAGGGTTGGCGTGTGTGTGTGTGTGTGTGTGTGTGTGTGTGTGGGTTAGGTTGAAGAAGGAGACGTTGATATGTGTGTGTGTGTGTGTGTGTGTGTTGCTGGTGAGAGGTGGAATGTGACGGTAGTGTGATAGTTGCTCTAGTACAGTGTTTGATGGTGTGAGATGGTGTGATGGGTGAACGATACAAGATATTTTACAGTAACAGTTGCAGCTAAAGGGCAAGGAAATACTACAACATACAAAGCCTGCTAAGTGATGGGGAGTGTGCTAGGTAACATGGAAGCAATGATGACGTCCCACTGGCTTTCCTTCCTTGCAGACTCACCACACCTTAGAGAGTCACATTTTCCCTTCTTTGATGACTCTACGCCCTCCATTTGTTCTGACCCTTCTTTCTTATTTCCTTTCTTTACGTAGCTTTTCTTTCTTTAACCCTGCCCTCCTCCCTTCCTTCCTTCGCCCTCTATCGTGCCTACCTTACCTCCCTCCCTCTTTCCTCTCCTTCCATCTTTTCCCCTCCCTTCCTCTCCCTATAGCTCTCTACCCATATCACAGCATTACCCTTCCATACATCACTCTTGTCTTCATTATATCACCATATGTCTTTTCCTTAACCATTTACCTCTACCTAACCACAGTGCTATAGGGTTTCTGATTCACAACACACTTCATTCCCTCACTCATTTTCTCCCCATCAGTAAATAAACCCCTCTGTCACGCCCTGTAGTTGCTTGCCTGATCAGTGTTTCCTGCTCGAGTTTGGAGCTGTTCGTCCTCTCTCTCTGTAATGCCAAACTTACCATTGCCATCATTGCCATAGCTTACTTAGATCTGTGTGTTGGTTTAAGACTTGGGGGTGTGTTCGCCGTTTTGAACTCGCCATTCCAACCATTCCGTACACACATCAAGGGAAAGGACTCGTACTCTGGAATGAAATAGTCTGTAGGATATTCAGTCTTTCCATTAACAAGGAGCTTAGTTGTTCAGAGATGCTTCCTCCCTGATGTGTGTACGACGTGACTATTGGAAGGTTGAATACAATCTGGTGAACATGCTCAATCTGTTTTAATGACAGACATTGGCATCTGTATTCCTATCAGTCATGTAAGTTTAGCATAGTTAGGTTAATGTATGTATTCGGTATTTTGTTGGCAGTTTGTATTCAGCACCTGTTTTCTGTCTGCACCTCACCAACACTTGTCATGATCTTGTTCTTGTGTTGGTCGTGTTTGTTGATCTCCAATTATTTTGTCAACTTCAGTACAAATTGGAGTGTTCACAAAATCCTGAGTTGCCAGTGATCACTGGCCACTTTAATGCTGGATTCAGTGTACAGCTGTGTATGTGGTCCAGCTCTGCTAATAATCATTATAAAGCCTGTAGGCACTGCCAAACAGAATGACCACCTCCTCAACCAAGCACATGAATGTTGTTTAAATCTCAAAAAGAAACAATCTTCACCAATATCTTGCCAAGACTTTGCATCAAACAATTAATTGTATAATAATTGAAAAAAATAAAGCTTTCATAGAGAAAAGAAATCCCAAGTAGATGGCTGAGATTGTGTATGCAGTGTATGGCTTTTTCTGCTACATTTTTCTGCTCTGTGCTTAATGGTGGTGAGTAAAAATGTTCATGATATTACATTAATTGGTTTGGTAATGCATATTATGATGTAAAGATTTTTTTCCAACATACCAAGTGAAAATATGTAATATTAGGTCTGCAAGTGATTCTGGCATCTTTTCAGGGTTTTGTGTACGCTCCAATTGACTTCCTGCATTCCTTTTCCCTTTACTTCAGTACAAATTGACTCCCTGCATTCCCATTCTTCTTCCAATCATCAAAATATTCCACGAGTGCCAGTTGATTAGTTTTGTTAGCATTGTTGTTGTTATTCTTGGCCACTATTTAGGGGCATCCTTATACATTTTCTACCTTGTATGATTTTAAGTTCACATTTAAGAGCCAGTTATTTTGAGATCTTTCTTCTTCTTACAGTTAAAAAATCTTCCAAGAGCCAATTGTTTCATTCCTGACACATGTTGATTGAGGGACATTAGACACACTCTGTTTTAAGTATTTTTAAGTTAATATTAAAGGGTCTGTTTTGTGTGTTGACTTTAGGATTAGGTTATTTTTTCCTTTCTTTTCCTGTTATTGTTACTTTTATACAATTTATCTAACCTGCTGCCGTCTGCTGTTTATGGAATTTCCCTTCACCTGCAGTAACACAAGTTTGTAGAATATGGGCTGTATTACAAGTCGAATCAGAGAAGTTTCGGCTCCCAACAAAGGTCGGTTTAGGGGCCGTATTATGAGTCCAATCCAAGAAATTTCAGGTCCCTATAGAGTTTGGGATGAATAACTCTGAGGTGCAGTGTGTGTGTGTGTGAGTGGTGAGAGAGGTGGGATGTGGAGAATTTTTTTACATGCAACATTGGAAATTAACCGTGAGAGTAGATGTGTCGAAGATGATTGTGTTGAGTGTGTTAGAGTAGGAGGTGATTTTGACCTTCGTTTTGCTCCCTTCCTGACCAAACCCTGCTTCATCCCAAAGCGTCTCAGATTCGACTTGTAAAACGGACCTTTATCTCACTAAGAACATGTACGGCATTCCTTTTTATATATATTTGGGCAATTATATTTTGTGTGCTCAAGGACTTGCAATATTCTGATAACAAGATGACTTTCCTACTGCAGTGTTTTTTTTATGATTGAGAAAGTTATGAATTACCCTCCCTTTTTTTTTTTTTTTTTTATTTATTTATTTTTTTTTTTTTTTACTCTTGGACATACAACATTTTGGAAAGAAGTCGACCTTGGAAACACCGCAAAGTCAAGTCATCGATATTATTCCGTTCCTTTTTCATTTATTTTTTATTTATTAATTTTGGTACGGCGATGACCTTGGAAACACCACAAAGTCAAGTCATCGATATTATTCCGTTCCCTTTTCATTTATCTTTTATTTATTTATTCATTTTGGTACGGCGATGACCTTGGAAACACCACAAAGTCAAGTCATTGATAATATTCCGTTCCCTTTTCATTTATATTTTATTTATTTATTCATTTTGGTACGGCGATGACCTTGGAAACATCACAAACTCAAGTCATTGATAATATTCCGTTCCCATTTCATTTATTTTTTATTTATTTATTCATTTTGGTACGGCGATGACCTTGGAAACATCACAAACTCAAGTCATCAATAATATTCCGTTCCTTTTTCATTTATTTTTTATTTATTAATTTTGGTACGAAAATGACCTTGGAAACATCACACAGTCAAGTCATCAAAAATATCCAGTTCTCATTTTTATTTACTTTTTATTCATTTATTCATTTTCTTACATGTAGTTTTCTGATCATGAAATAACTTCGCTACTTTTTTTTTTACAACAAAGGAAACCGCTCATTTTTTCATATATACCGCAAAGAACATGTATTAGATTCCTTCCTTTGTTTGGTAAGTTTACTCCGCAATCTCGATGTGGAATATTCCCGTAACAAGGCAACACTACAGTTACTTTATCACTTTTCTTCATTCACTAAGTATTACCATTTTTTCTCTAGTACATTAATGTTTTACGGTGATTGATCTGCTTTTTGATGACGTTAGTATTTAGTGATCTGAAATGGTAGCTCTTGAGGCCAGTTTTGTGTGTGTGTGTGTGTGTGTGTGTGTGTGTTTATAAATAAGACAAGGGAATCCAGGTTTAAAGGAAATCAAAATAAGTTGTGTATTCTTCCATTAGTGTGTGTGTGTGTGTGTAGTGATGACCTTCATTTCGCTCCCTTCCTGACCAAACCCTGCTTCATCCCTTCCCTTTCCCCTCATCCTTCCCTTCCTTTCTCTTTTCCCCTCCTTAGCTTTCCCCATCCCTCCTTACCCTCACCTTCTTTCCCTTCTTTTCCTTTCCTACCTTTCCTTTCCTAGCCAGTTTCTACACACCATAACTCATTCTTACTCACACCACGGGAAGAAAAAAATACACTAGAAAATTTAAGATTTGGGATAAAATTTGAATGGTGGTTAAAAAAAGCTTAGAATATCACACTTACAGGTAGACTACTAATAAAATTGTTGTATAGAGTGAATGAGTGTTGGAAAGAGAGAGGAGACGGGGAGAGAGTGCAAGAGAGAGAGAGAGATGATTGATGAGAAAGTTAGAATGTCAAACCTCAAAGGGAGAATATTGAAGTAGTAGATCAATACAGTAGATGAGTATTGGACAGGAGAGAGAGAGGTGAGTGAAGGAAAGGTTAGCATGTCACACTAGAGGAAGGCAACCAGAAAAGGATGATTATTGGAGAGAGAGAGAGAGAGAGAGAGAGAGAGAGAGAGAAGATGAAGAAGCAGGGAGGAGAAATTAGAGTACGGATAAAAAATGGAGAGAAGGGAAAGTGGAGAAGGAAGAGAAATTTGAGAGAAAGGAAATGAGAGAGAGAGAGAGAGAGAAGGAAGAGAAATTTGAAAGGAAATAAAAGGAAAAACATTTCATTTACATGGTTGAGGCAAGTTTTCCATGGTTATTTTCTTCCCTGGTGTGAGTACTGATTGGAAAGGTGCCTAGAAATTGGGACACATGCCATTGTTCAGTAGCTCCCACAAGACATAAGAAACTATTTTAACATATCATTTTTATGGTTGAGCCAAATTTTCCATGGTTATTTTCTTCCCTGGTGTGAGTACTGATCGAAAAGGTGCCTAGAAATTGGGAAACATGCCATAGTTCGGTAGCTCTCACAAGACAGCGAGTTCAGCCACAAAGTCCGAGGATGTGTAGGTGCTCAAAGAAGGGACCCGTTGTGGCTGTGACTTTGGATGCCAGTGTTAAGAGGCAAATGTGTGCACTGAAACTGAACTACAATGAAGCCCTCCTCACTCAAGTGCTCAGAATAGGTCTTGACAGGAGAAAATGAACCCTTAGATGTCAGTGGACCTCTATATAGACGGTCCAAAATTCAGTCAGCTTTGTATGGCAGAAATATAACAACACTTCCAGACTGCGGTAGAATCTATATAGAGACGATAGTTAAAACATCTATTATACGGCGTAACCATATTTTTGCTACGTTCCTAAGGTTGGCAGTGAGTACATATAGACCATTCATTTTAGGGGGAGCTACTCTTCAAATACTGCTGCCTTGTAAGGGTTAAAAGTAGTTCTGTCAAGGGGCTTTTAGTAATTTTTTGCACTAAACTGAGACTTTGCTGCTTTCAATAATCATCTCTTACTTGAGGTTGATGGAAATAATTGGTTTGATTGCATGTGTTGGTTAATATAAAAAAGATTCGGAATTTTGCTTTAAGTTTTCATTTACAGAGATACACAGGACATGCATTGCCATAGTTCATAGGCTACACATGGTATTTTATTTTGCTTTTTGTTTTAAGCAGCTCTGGGGCATGGAAAAGCCTGGTAGTCGCAAATTCCATAAAAGAAGAAAGTTAGTGTTTACGAATGGAGTGTCAAATGCGGCCAGGGAGGCGTTGGTGTACGAATATAACCTCCCTGACTGACTTTGTGAATGCCGTAACATACCATAGTTTTATTTACCCACAAAAACTAAACCCTGTACATAATCTCCATAAACCACCAACCCACCACTATAGACATGTGAATATAACCTCTCCTGGGCTGAGTATAGATGCCTTCACCCACCATACAGCTATATATATATTAACCCGAAGCTGCTTATCTGTAGGAGGGTATAGGTTAGGATCTGAAGGGGGGTGGGTGGTTAACTCCTGCTCTCTGTACGATTGTGTTCATGTAATACTTTAAAAGACTAAGAACTCTTTAGAATGACAAGGCCACAAGCAACATTGATACCAGAATAGTGAGTGTGCCAGTAGAAGGTTCTCTCAAGGGATCTCTTTCTAGTGGGCACCATATAACCACAGTAGATGAAGCCATGATTGCATATGCTAATCAACCAATCACTCTCTGTCTAGTGGAGGTGTAACTTGCATGTGTAGCGTCATGGTCAGCTTGGGGGTAAAGGCGAAGATTCATTGATGATTTTGACACCAGCACGGCACTCTTGTCAATCAATCAATCTCTTTTCTGTGGCAGTGTAACTTGTGTTTTGTGTGTCGTGGTCAGTTTGTGGATAGAGACGAAAGTTCACCGATGATTTTGACACCAGCATTACACTCTTGTCAAGCAATCATTCAGTCTGTCTTGTGGAGGTGTGACTTGAGTCTTGTATGATATGGTCAGCTTGAGGGTAGAGATTGAAGTCCACCAGTGACGACAGCAACACTAACACAGCATTCTTGTCCACCACCTCCTCCTCCTCCTTTTTCTTCTTGCTTTTGTTTAATGTCCATATTTTCCCTTGTGGAGTTAGATGGGCTACAAGTTTCTCCCACTCCTCACGATCATATACTCTCTCCTCCCTGACTCCTCCACCTTCTCCTCCTTCTTCTTCCTCTTGATTAATGTCCATATCTTCCCTTATGTGGCTGGACAGGCTATGAGTTTCACCCACTCCTCACAACCTTATACTCCCTCCTCCCTGACTCCTCCTCCTCCTGTAAATCTAAAACACGCACATTAGCCAGACCAACAAAATAGTGTCTACGGTAAAATTCTTGTGGGCTTGTGATTCTAAAGGACTTGTATGTGCTCAGCTGTTCCCTGTATATCAATGTCTCGCTGTCAAGGTGCCAGGCCGGGTTTAAAGTAGATAGGTGTGCCCATACGTTAGCTAGTAAGGCATGCATAGGTAGCCCATACTTAGCTTTTTCACCTCCAAGAGTGATGTATGGATGAATGAATGCTGTTTTGTTGCCGAGTGTGAATGTAATGGTGAGGTTAGGTTGCATTAGTAAGTTTGTTCATTATCTTTCTTTTTTCATCATTCTTTTCATTATCATTATCATTGTCTTCCACTCTTTCTCTTCTTCTCTGCTAATTCCTCTTCTTTTTCCTTCTCTTCTTCTATTATTATTATTATTATTATCATTATTATCATTATTATGTTTATTGTGAGAGAAAGAATGAGAACATGTTTCGAAACCTAATTGGTGAGAGAGAGAGAGAGAGAGAGAGAGAGAGAGAGAGAGAGAGCATTGACCCCTATATTGATTAAGTGACAGGAAGCATCAGATATGTTGACTTGGCTGTCTGGTTTTGCAAGGGTGGCAGGGAGAGGCATTGGCTTAGGACATAGGTACACATTTGTTGCATGGTAAACGTGTAGATGGTTTTACATTGCTCCCACACATCGGAAAGTTAGAGTTCATTTTATTTAGCAAAGAAAATAAAGCGGAAATAAATAATGGCATACGTAAAATATTAAGGCACTGTAATGTCAATGTATAGACAGACTTGAAGTATACCAGTTTTATATTGTTACCACACATCAGAAAATAGGAGTTTGTTATATTTAGCAAAAAAACAATAGTGGAAATGTTGTATGGGTTAAGTGTCAGAGGTGTTGCAATGTAAATGTGTAGATAGCCTTGAAGTAACTATTCTATAATGTTCTTGCAGAGTAACATGAAAGAGATAGTGCATTATATATAGCAAAGAACAGAATGTGGAAATAAATGATTGTGTAAAATCTAAAAAGGGTCCAGGAATACCAATATGTAGATGGGCATAAACAGCTGTTCTATAATGTTCCTGCAGAATAACATGAAAGAGATAGTGCATTATATATAGCTAAGAAAAGAATGTGGAAATAAATAATGGTGTAAAATATAAAAAGGGTCCAGGAATACCAATGTGTAGATGGGCATAAACAGCTGTTCTATAATGTTCCTGTAGAGTAAAGTGAAGAGGTGATTCATTATATAGACCAAAGGAAATAGTGGAAATAAATATCGGAATAAAATTGAAATGTGCAGACAGATGAAGTTAAAGTTCTATAATGTTCCTGCAAAGTAATATCAAGAGATTGTTCATTATATATATAGCAAAGGAAAGAAGATGGGAAATAAATAATGGCACAAAACTAAAAGGTGTTGCAATGTACATGTGAAGACAGATGAATTAAAAGATCTATAATGTTCCTGCAAAGTAATATGGAAGAGATTTTTCATTATATATATAGCAAAGAAAAGATGGGAAATAAATAATGGCACAAAACTAAAAGGTGTTGCAATGTACATGTGAAGACAGATGAATTAAAAGATCTATAATGTTCCTGCAAAGTAATATGGAAGAGATTTTTCATTATATATATAGCAAAGAAAAGGCAGGAAATAAATAATGGCATAAAACTGAAAGGTCTTGCAATGTACCGTATATGTGTAGAGACGAACTAACCATTTGTATTCTCCCCACACTGTAACATGGAGAGGTTGTGCATTATTCAGTAGACCTTCCATTCAGGGCAACACAGGTACCAAATAATTCACGCTAAAAGGAGACGTTATTTCAATGGGATATATCGATTTGGGACTAGTGGGACTTCCTGTGTGTGTGTGGAGTCAGTTCAAGGGTGCTTTATAAGGAAATCCATAAGAAGAAATGTACTAAAAATTGAGGGTCTTACTGTATATAGCAAAGAAGATGGAAATGATTTTTTATTTTTTTTATTTTTTATTTTTTTTCAGTAAAGGAGACAGATCAAGGGCTTAAAAAAGACCGCTACTTACTGCCCCTAAATAATAATAATGGCGTAAATTTCAAAGGTGCTGCAATGTAAATGTGTTTGACGGACTTGGGGTAATAGTTTTGATATTACTCGTACATGTTACAGTGTGGTAGAGTCATGTTATATTCAGTAAGGGAATGTGAGGATAAGGGACAGCAAGTACGTATTGTAATTCTCGAGCAACCTTGTGGCACTCATGAAAAATGTTAATTGCAGCGTGTATACCTAGATGAAAAATGCAAGTATACTATATATTTAATCCACATTGTTTTATCCTGAGAGTGACCTAAGTGTGTGTGTGTGTGTGAGTGTAAGACATTGATATAATTTGTCCATGCCCATCAACGTTAAATAACCCATACGTTTATAGTAAAGATAAGGTATAATTTGGGATTTATCGAATTGAGACTAGTGGGACTTCCTATCTGTGTGTGTGGAGTCAGTTCAAGGGCGTTTTATAAGGAAATCGCTGGATCTATTCATGACCTCGGTGCTCATCTCTGTCACATTGATCATTGAGCCTGTGGCGGGATATATAACCCATTACTCTAGAGTCTAGGACATAGGCCCAGTACTTGTGACATCCAGGTTATCAAAATTTACTTTCCTCAGGTTTCCCCAGGTAGTACACATTTATTCACCAGTCCAACAGTAAGGGCTGCATGCTGAATAGTCTACCTAGGCTCGGGATTCGAACCCAGGCTCACGGATTCTATAGATAGGGGTTCTAACCATTGCATCAAGGCCTAACAGAAAACCAGGAGGATGAAAAATTGTAATGACCTGGATGATATGTTTGTTCTTTGAGGATAAAACTACAGCCATGCAAATATATGAATGGGAATAGCTCATAGATTCGTAGCTTAAATATATAGGGGTGCTAATCATTGCATCAAGGCCTAACAGAAAACCAGCAGGAGGATAAACTGTGATGACCTGTATGATATGTTTGTTCTTTGAGGATAAAACTATATAGGACTACAGCCATGCAAATATATAAATGGGAACAGCTTTTGGAGATAGACAGACACGAGGGAGACAAGAAGGAAAAGATGGAGGGAGGGAAGGAAGGATGAAGGAGGAAATGAGTAGAAGACAGAGAGGAGGGAATGAGTTGATATAGTGAAAAGGTAAAGGAAAACGAAAGAAGTTGAATAGATGAAAAGAAAGAATGGGGCAGTGGTCATCAATCCCCTTTGCGTTCTCTCCCCCCCGCAAAAAAAAAGTTCCCATGAATTAATAAAGGCGATAAATGAGATAATCTTCATCTTAAAGGTAGGCCTATAGAGAGCAGTGACCTGCGCTTGACAGAGAATCGAAGCACCACAAAGAATATAAATGAAGAATCAAAGAAGCAAAGAAGCAATTTTTAAGAGCATGAATAAAACAAACTCAAATTGATGTTATATATTATGGAATCACTATAAATGGCTGGATACACATTGAGGCGCGCTGAATAGAGAAGATCGAAGTCTGGATGATGGCAAAATAAAGAATAAATAAATAATACAAAAGGCAAGGTCATGAATAGTAGAAGATTGTGTTAATAATTAATAATTCACACACACACACACACACACACACACACACGCACACACACACACGTATACATACACACACTGAGAATGATCGATAAGTTTATTAATTCTTGGAAGACTGATAGACAATAATAAATGGAGATCGAATATAGAGAAGCAAAAGGGATGAATTATATATGCCAGACAGTTCATATAATAATTCACACAAAAAATCACTTATAAAACATCTATTCAGGGTTAGATATAAGTAGAATGGAAGACTTGTAGAGAATAGACGGAGAAACAAAGAAGCAAGGGAATGAATAATAGAAAATAAGTAATAAATTCAGACACGCAAGATTGAATTACTGAAAAAAACAAAAAACAAATAACGAGTTGAGGATAGATCGATACACAGGAAGCCCCGGAATGGAACACTGAGAGAATGTAATAAATGGAGAATATAAAGAGGCAATGGTATGATGAAGATAAATCGGCAATAATTTAGACCCAAAATAATATCATACAAAATTAAAGGAGGTTGCATGAATAAGATACGTGGTGAATCACGGAAAATGGAAGACTGATAGAGAATAAACGGAGAATATAAAGAAGCAAGGGGATGAATAATACAAACTAAGCAATAATTCAGACACAAGACTAAAAATAATACACCAAGGAAGTTAAATGCGCACTGACCCGCGGAGAACAAAGGATCGGAATGTTATAGAAAAAGGCTTGGATTCTCCTTGGCGGCGGCGGATCCCTCTCGGCGGCGTGAGGCGGCGGTGGCAAGGGCCACTGATACCAGAATGGGGGAAATATCGGAAGATTTACTGAACTATCGGGAGATCTACAGAAATATCAGGATATACAGATTTTGTTTTAGATTTCTCCAATATCTCTTGAAATTCTCGGGAATGGCATAAGAACACTCCATACGTATTGCCCGAAACCCCACTCCACTATGTCTCCACATAACCACAGCGGGGCACGTAACACATGAGAATTTTCTCGACTAGCGCAGGAAAGTGTTTTAACCGGCGCCGCGGGGATCGATCGAATCGTACCCGCGCGGCAGCGAGATGGGTCCGAAAGTCTCCGTAACCAGTACGTCGGCTACAGAAGTAGGGACTGTACTCCACCCGCAAAGTGAGCGATGGGAGGCTCGCCCATCAGGCGGGTCTGGCACTGCACAAGAGATATATAGTTGTGTCTTGACAGAGAGAGAGAGAGAGAGAGAGATTAAAGTTACTCGCAAACAGTAACGTATAACTTGTGAATATGCTAGCCATATAGGTAAAGTTGGGGGCATACGCTGTAGCAGCGCGTGGCCTCGGTGCTCATCTCCGCAACATTGGCCCTTAGCCTGTGGTGGGATCGCTCGAGCGAGCCCAGTACCCTGGGACACAGGACCAGTGTGACATCCGGAGTTTTTTTGTTTTTTTTTTTGCAGCCTTGCGCCGCGCCCGCTTCCTTCCAGATCCATGATGATGGTCGGTCTCTTTCTTTCGGTAGGGTAGGTCCTGATGGTCGGCCCAGCCCGTTCTGGCGCAGGCGAGTGTTTATAGTGGCGCCATCTTGCATTACCACAGTCTACCTTCCCCAGCAGGTACCCATTTATTGACCAGCCGGAAAGGGAAGATGAATAACTGCAGGGGTGAGCTGCACGCCGAATGCTCGGACCGGGATTCGAACCCGGGCCTGCGGAGTAGAAGCCAGGCACTCTGACCATTAGACCACGGAGGTGTATTAGCATATTAGCTATACAGCTAACACTTAATTACCAAATACGGTGTGAAGCAACTCAGCCTATTCATTAAATAAAATCTTCGCACTTTTTTTTAGAAAAAGACAGCATTGCTTGCTTGACTGACTGATATGGAGTTAACTCAGATCGAGTGGGCGCCTGTCACTATAAGTTCTTGCATGGCCCACTGCTGTTTATATATATATATATATATATATATATATATATATATATATATATATATATATATATATATATATATATATATAATTACATCAACGACGTACGTACGTTGACCTTTAACTCATAATCTCATTATATAATAAATTTGCAGGAGACACAAATTATGACTGAAAGTTGAATCCTCTCTGACGAAGACAGATAAAGCCCACTGATCTCAAAATATTTAGGGATGTATATATAGGCTATATAGGCATACTATACGCAGTACACGTGATCGACGAAGCCTCCAAAAAGATTTCACTTCACCCAGTGCGAGAATGGAATAAATTCCCACCTTCAGTGATCCAGCAACACGATTGACTCATTAAAAAAAAAAAACAAGCTTGATCGACCGTCACTTCCTGTTCCTGGAATATCTATGTAAATCTATGTAAATCTGATGAAACTTTCAGTCGGCAGCAAAATCTCCTGAAATCTCCTCCGCGGCGTCTGGCAACACTGCAAGGCGGCGAGGAGAGGAAGAAGGAGGCGGCGCAAGAGAGGAGCAGGAGAGGAGGCGGGACACAGGACACTTAACGGCACTATGTGGGCCAACCAGTCCTGGGCGGCGAGTAGCCCTCAGCAGGTACGTGAAGGAGGCGCAGCAGGAGGGGAAGGAGGCGCTGGAGAAGGGAGGGAAGGACGGGAAGTGGAGGAAATGAAGGGAAATATATAACCCTTGCTAGGTACCCACGCTTATTATAATTTCGCCTTTTTCCTTGTTTTCTTGACCTTTACACGCCTAGGCCTGGTCATGTAAGGTCAAGAAGGTCAGGAGGAGGGGAAGAAGGCGCTGGAGAAGGGAATGAAGGAGGAGAAGTCGTGGAAATGAGAGAAAATTGATAACCTTTGCTAGTCATTCACGCTTATTATATTTTCGCGCTTTTTCCATGTTTTCCTGACCTTTACGCGCCCAGGAAGAATGGAGGAAAGGGAGAAGAAGGAGGAGGAGGAATAAAGAAAGGGAAGAAGGAGGAGGGAAGGGAAGGAGTGCAGGAAAATAGAAATAATGTATCCTTGCTAGTTTGACCCCACGCTTATTATTATTTCGCCTTTTTCCATGTTATTATGACCTTTACACGGCTAAGCCTCGTCGTATAAGATCAGGGGAAGTGGAGGAGAGGAGTGGAAGGAGGGAGGGAGGAAGGAAGGGAAGGAGAAGTGAAGGAAAGAAGGAAGATGCATGACCCCTGTTAGCCGACTCCACGCATATCAGTAATTTCACGTTTCTCCATGTTTCCTTGACCTTTACACGCTTAGGCCTAGTCATATAAGGGCAGGAAGGTCATGAGGAGTGGAGGAATGAATGGAAGACAGGAGGAGGAGGCATGGAGGGAAAAAAGGACAGGAGGAGGAAGCGTGGAGAGAATAGATGCGCGCGAGCCATAACCATCACAATTTTTGCGTCATTTTTTTGTACTTTCCTCTATTTTCCTTCTGTTTTCCTCCACAGTCAAAGGCAGGAAGGTCAGGAGGAGACAGTACAGAGGAAATGAAAAACAGACAATAGGAAGATAGGAGAGAGATAAGCCTACCGTGTTACCGGCCTTCATATTTTCACCTGTCATGTTTTCTTGCTGTTTTTTTACCCTCTAAGTGATTAAATAAAATGTCTCAAGGTCTCATGGCACTGTGTAAGGGTCTAGGTGGCACTGTATCAGGGTAGTAGTGCCATAATAATAGGAAGAAGGGAGATAGTCAAGCCTACCAAGCTACCATCCTTCATATTTTCACCTTTCTGTCATGTTTTCTTGCTGTGTTTACCCTCTAAGTCAGGGGTTCCCAACCTTTTTGTTCCTCTGTACCCCTTGGGCATTTTTAAAGGTTCCCATGTACCCCTAAAAGTTTAGGATAAAAAAATGATGAAATTGTAATATTTTGATATAATTTTATAATGAAATATGTATGTGTAGACTGATGATATAATTCAAATAACAGTTTTGCTTACTAAAATGAGGAAATTGAACAAAAAAATACGACATTGTGCAATTTGAATGCAGATTACAACACCATGTATTGTACAGTAGTGGTTATTCTCTGACCAATGTGCCCCCCGAAAAGTGCAAATGTACCACTGGGGGTACATGTTCCCCAGGTTGGGAACCCCTGCTCTAAGTGATTAAATAAGATGTCTCAAGGTCCCATGGCACTGTGTAATGGTCTAAGTGGCACTGTATCAGGGTAGTAGTGCCATAATAATAGTAAGAAGGTATTTAAGACTACCAAGTTACCATCCTTCATATTTTCACCTTTTTATCATGTTTTCTTGCTGTATCTTCCCTCTAAGTGTTTAAATAAGATGTCTCAAGGCCCCATGGCACTGTTTTAATGGTCTAGGTGGCACTGTATCAGGGTAATAGTGCCATAATGAGGTGTTTTTAATGCAGGAGTGTGAGGAAGGGGCAGCATGTAGCATTGTCTGCCCCCCCCCCCCTCAACCTCCCGCCACCACTGCCTCTCAACTGCGTGTCTCAAGGGGGGCGTGTGGCATGACCTTGGAAGCTAGGCTGCTCTTGAGGGGGCACTAAAGGCTGTGTTGGGGTAGTGTGACTTAGGGTAACACAAGGACCTCTAGACCATTAGTGTGTGAGGAAACTGTGTATGATATAAGGTGTTTGTAGGTGTTGAGGTAGTGTGACTTAGCAGGGTAATACAAGGACATCTAGACCATTAGTGTGTGAGGAAACTATGTGTGATATAAGGTGTTTGTGGGTGTTAGGGTAGTGTGAATTAGGGTAACACAAGGACCTCAGACCATTAGCAGGATAACACAAGGACCTCTCGACCATTAGCAAGGTAGCACAAGGACCTCCAGACCATTAGTGTGTGAGGAAACTATGTGTGATATAAGGTGTTTGTAGGTGTTAAGGTAGTGTGACAGCAGGGTAACACAAGAGCGTCTAGACCGTTAATGTTGTGAGGAAACTATGTATGATAATCTTTGGTGTTTGTGGGTGAGGGTCTGAACCATGTAGATAAGATTTTATTGTCTAATTAATATTAATCAATAGTCTATTTGTTATTATTGGGTATTATTGCTGTTTCAGACAATTCGTAGCATGTGGATTATTTTTCTCTTTGCTACTTTCCTGTTTTTATATTTGCTGACTGTAATATTGAAAATGGTTAAAAGTCATATAAGGTCAGAAGTAGAGGAATAACAGGTAGGCAGGAGGAGGAGGCTCAGAGGAAAAAAGACAAGAGGAGGAGGCTCAGAGGAAAAAAGACAGGAGGAACGACGAAACAGCTGGAAGCACTATTGATACGATGTGATGTGAGAATGCTTAGATATTTGATGGCAATCAGATGGCAAGATTGAATTTCAAATGAAGAAGTGGTGAGGAGGAGTGGCCTGGAGGAGTTACTGAGTAAGACCAGTTTAAGGTGGTTTGGACATGCGAGGAGAAGAGAAGAGCACATCCTGAGACGTGCACTGAACTTTGAGGTAGAGGGCAGAAGACCACCAGGAAGGCCAAGGAAGACGTGGAGAAAGGTGGTGGAGGAAGATATGAGGAGGCTGAACATCACGGAAGAAATGACTATGGACCGACAACAGTGGAGGAGGCTCGTATCCCGTTCAACCCCACCATAGGGAATAAATGGATGTTAAACGCTGATGATGATGAGGAGGAGGAGGAGGCTCAGGGGAAAAAAGACAGGAGGAGGAGGCTTGGAGAAAAATAAGACAGGAGGAGGAGGAGGCGTGGAGAGGAATAAAATGCACCCAAGCCATAGCTATCACAATTCTTACATAATTCTTGAACTTTTCCTGTTTTTTCCTCCCTTTTCCTCCTCCCTTTGCAAAGTGTGTCAGGTATTTGTAAAAAAAAATATCGAACTTGACAGATCTAACCACCTATAGTCTGTCCAAATTAACTTGGCCAATTTGCACCGAGAAGCCCCTCCCCCATTTTGGCTAAGCTCCACCCCCCTTTTCACCTGATTGGCTGTTGATGACATCATGTATTGTATCAAAGAGACGTACCAAATATATATGATTGAGATAATCTAGCAAGTTTCATGATTAAAAAATATTCATAATTTAATTGAATGACGGCACTCTACTCTAACAATCAATGACATCACCTAAGAAACAAAGTACAATCATAATACTACAAGTTTTCGAGGGAGAACGGGCCCTGCAAAACGAGCACTGAAGGCGATGATAGTAGGCTACCTATAAAGTAATGCACACTTTCCGTCATTATTTCCTACAGCGAGGTGGGGCAAGGTGCCAGAGGGGGCCGGGAGCCACCCCTGCTGGAGTACTCCCTGGCCAAGCTCATTCACATAGGCATACCAAATATAATCACATAAAAAATATCTTCCACAGTAACTTCATATAGGTAGGAATCATTGTATTGAGGAATAAATTATGTATCTGTGGCTTGGAGGGACGGGTAGGCTATGTACGTTGGCAAATTGGCCAAGTTAATTTGGACAGACTATAGCACGCGGGTCATGTTCTCCCTTCAACGCTCCTTACCTCAGTCGCCATGTTCGCCCCTCAACACTCCTTACCCCAGTCTATCTTTGCCGTTCATTACCTTTTCATGGAGGCGTTTTCCTCCTCCCTTTGCTCTTTTTTAACCTACTTAGCATGGAAAATTATTATTACTATTATTACTGGCATTGCTGTTATATTTACCATGAAAGTATTTCCCAGGAAAATTCAATTCATGTAGATAGAGACGAACAGCAAGTGGCAGGGAGTAATGGAAATGAGGACATGCAGAGATGGATTATCACGTCATTATCAGTTATTTATACTTTATAGTGAGGAGAACGATTTATGTACCACGAAATATAGTTATAAGTGCAGTTTTGAAAGCCATCCACCAATACACTAACCCATAAAGAAAAAATAATAATAATAATATTCCCATTCTCTTCTACATTGTTCAGTCATAAATATATACACCAATAAAACATTGAGAAATCATTAAGCTTTCAAATAATATACGATAAAATATTTTTGAAGGAATTGTTTATAAAAATATCGGTTTTGTTAGTTTCAACCTATGAATATCCCATGTGTGGGCGGCCTGTCAGCAGAACCCCGGAGTGAAGGGGTTAAAAGTTGTAAAACTTTGGCACCGATTTTCTGCATTTTTGTTAAGTGGCATCCAGGAGTGGAGGTCAGTGCCTTATGTACAGTGTGGTGACTTGCAGGGCCTCAGCCTCCTAGAACAGCAGGCCCAGCAGTATGCAGCTCTCCAGCAACAGCAGCCAGCACAGCAGGCACAACAGCAGCAGCAGGGACAGCACCAGTGGCAGCAGGGCCAGGCATCAACAAACCCCTGGATGTGGGGGCAGGCAGGGGTGAGTGGTACTTGGTCTTCCTGTGGCAGGGGGAGGCAGCTGGAGGGCAAGACAGATAGTAGCAAAAGCCCACAACAGGCTGCCCCCTCAAGGCTGACAGAGGTGCTCCAGGGCATTCTTAACATTACTTCCCGAGGTGTCTGGGCATGGAACAGCTCATCACTGTCCTCCTCACACTCAGGGGAGGAATGGTGTCACCCTTTATAGGAAAAATTTAGGTCACTAGATAATATTTCCTGTGAATTATTATCTAGTCTGATAAATCTTGCCATTGTGTATTTTTTGGGTACAATGATGGTAAGCTACTTAGAAGGTAGTGTGTGATGTGCTTGATTGTTTGTGTGTCCACAGATGTACGGCATGTACGGGATGTACGGGAACAACATGCCCCTCATGGGCATCCCCACCCCACCTGTGGCTGCCCCCCTGCCCCCAGGCCCTCCACCAGGCCCTCCTCCTGGTGACCCCCCAGCAGGGAATGAGGCCCCTCCACCCCCACCCAAGGAGCCCCCACCCCCACCCCCTCCAGAGGAGGTGGAGGAGAAGAAAGCAGCATTGAAGGCGGCAGCCAAGGACCCGCCCCCACCGCCCCCGCAGGACGGGCTGCTGGGCCCCGTGCCTGCTGCCGTGGCCCCCCTGCTGCCAGGCATCAAGCCCCCCACGCCCAAGGAGGTGAAGACACCACAGACCAAAGACACATCCGGCTGGAAGAACAATGCCCCGGGGCTGCTGGGGCCACCCCCAGCCACCGTGCAGCCAGCCAGGGGGGGCTGGGTGGGGCCCCAGCCCCAGCCAGGAAGTGCCTGGAAGGCTGACCCCATTACTGCTGTCAACAAGACCACCACCACCACTGCCACCAGCACCACCACCACCACCAAGAATGTGACAGCCACCTCCAGCACCACCAGCACTACCAACAGTTCCAACACAAACACTAAGAGCAGTGCTGCCAACAGCATTAACAGCAGCAACAGCAACAGCAGCGGCGCAGCCACCACCCCTACCACCCCCACCACCAACAGCAACAGCAGCAGCAGCATGAACCAGAAGGGTGGCCAGCCAGCGGGAGGCAATGCCTGGCAACAGAATCAGGGCCGGACAGACCTTCCCTCTGGCTGGATGGACTGCAGCATGCCGCCCCCCAACCACCGGCCAAGCTGGAACCAGAACACTGAGTCACCCAAGGGCGGGGAGATGTCTCACATGGGCCAGGGCGGCATGAACTACCCTCCACCGTCCACCGGTAAGTCTGTGCTGGTCTGTCTTCTGCTGCCATAATAATGTGGGAAAAGACATCCCACTCCCCCAACACCAACCTTCTCTCAAACACTGTTACTTGCTGCAGGAGGAAGAGGCGGAGGCCAAGGACAGTATCAGTATGGCGCTGGCGGCAACACACCCCAGGGAGGGGGGAGAGGGGCACCACCCGCAACAGAAGCACCAGGAGGAGGACAGCCGGAGTTTGACGAGGCGGTGAGTCAATTAATTACTGTTAGTCTTACCCACTGTTCCACTGTGACATTTAGAACATAACAGATTAATTATTCCTTCTTTTCTCGTCCAATTTAACCAAAGTCTTCCTCTCAAACCCTTGAAAGGCCTTGCATGTGCATGTTGCGTGCGATAACACATCACCTACACTTGGCTCCGTTTCTCGCCCGTCACATGCTCCGTCACACCAACAGAATGACGAGGACCTGAAGGAGTTTGACGTGCAGTTTGCCAATTGGGAGAAGCAGTTTGAGAAGTGGCGTGAGGACAACAGAGGCCACCCGGACAAACAGGCGCTGAGGAGGTGAGTTTCAGCCCTGCCTCACTTCTCTGTCTCTTTGCAGCGCTGTGATTACAGGCTCCAGTCAATCAGTCAGTCTCTGTGCCTCACCCTCTCTTTTATATCTCAAGTGACTGAGTGTATGGTAGTGGCCATGAATTTTTATTAGCTTTTAGGTGTATAAGGCTTGGTCATGTAGCATGAAAAATAGCTTGTCCCTCTGTCACACTAGCAAGACTCATAACTCAGGGTGTTTAGTTTAGGAGAAAGGCATTCAGCTCTCCTCTTAGGCTGTTTTTTCTGCAGTCTGTATTGTTTAGAGTTGCAGCTTCAAGTTCAACAGATGTGGATGAGTGAGAGGAACAGAGCCAAGACATGAGGTAGAGTAACTCTTTTCTTTCCTACCTCAAAATAGAACCACAGAACGTAATAAAGCCATTGCATTTTGATCCTGGCAAGGAAGGCGTCACAGAAACACTGTCAACACGCTGATAATCTCACCGTGTGCCCGCCCTGCCCCCCACAGGTATGAGGAGGAGTGGACCACCTGGAGGGCCCAGCTGCTGTCCAAGCGTGAAGACATCCGCAGCAGGAAGGTGGCCAAGTTCAAGCAGCAGCAACACCAGAAGCCTTCCCCCACCGGCAGCACCACCGCTGCCACCACCACCTCCCCCTCCACCGCCACCACCACATCGGCCAACAGTGGTATGAATGGATCGGGTTATGGCCAGAATCAGGGCCAGGGAGGCTATGGCCAGGACCAAGGAAGGTTTGGCCAAAACCAGGGACAGGACGACTATGGCCAAAATCAAGGACAGGACTATGGCCAAGGAGGCTATGGCCAGAACCAAGGACTGGGAGGATACAACCAGAACCAGGGTCCAGGTGGATATGGCCAAAACCAGGGCCAGGGAGGGTTTGGGCAAAATCAAGGACAAGGAGGTTATGGCCAGAACCAAGGGTCAGAAGGATATGGCCAGAACCAGGGCCAAGGAGGGTATGGCCAAGGACAAGGATATGGCCAAAGTCAAGGACAAGGAGGATTTGGCCAAGACCAAGGAGGATATGGCCAAAACCAAGGCCAGGGAGGGTTTGGCCAAGAGCAAGGAGGATACGGCCAAAACCAAGGCCAGGGAGGCTTTGGCCAGAGGTCAGAGCCAGGAGGCTTCAATCAGAACCAGGGAAGGTTTGGCCAAAACCAGGGAGGGTCAGGAGGTTTTGGCCAGAATCAGGGAGGGCCAGGTGGGTTTGGCCAGAACCAAGGCCAAGGTTTCGGTCAGAATAAAGGGCCAGGGAGCTTTGGCCAGAACCAAGGAGGGCCTGGAGGGTTTGGCAACAACCAAGGGCCAAGAGGGTTTGGTCAAAATCAAAGTTCAGGTGGTTTTGGCCAGAACCAAGGGCCAGGAGGGTTTGGCCAGAACCAGGGAGGGCCAGGTGGGTTTGGCCAAAACCAGGGAGGGTCAGGAGGTTTTGGTCAGAAACCGGGAGGGCCAGGCGTGTTTGGCCAGAACAAGGATTCAGGTAGTCGTGACCAGAGTCCTGGGTCAGAAGGAGCTGGCCAGGACCAGGACCTGAGATCGTTTGGCCAGAAGCAAAGCCCTGGTGTCTTTGGCTCCAGTCCGAGCAGATTTGGACCTAATCAAAGCCGGGACAAGTTTAGCCCAGGGAAGGATGCCGGCCCAAACCAGAAAAGGATGGGAGAGAGTCCGGGCCAGGAGGAGTTTGGCCAAAAGCCGGACCAGAAAGGATTTGACTCAAGCCAGGGCCAAGGAGACTTTGGCCAGGACCAAGACATGCGCGGCTTTGGTCGAGGAGGCTTTGGCTCGGGCCGGGGCCGAGGGGACTTTGGCCAGAATAGGGGCCGAGGGGACTTTGGTGCCAATCGAGGCCGAGGAGAAATTGGCCAGAATCGTGGACGCGGCGACTTTGGGTCTGGCCGAGGTAGAGGGGATGACTTTGGCCAGAGCAGGGGCCGAGGGGACTTTGGCCAGGGCCGTGGGCGGGGAGACTTTGGCCAGAACAGAGGGAGAGGCGAAGACTTCAGTCCAGGCCGAGGCCGAGGGGAAGACTTTGGCGCAAACCGAGACGACATGGGCCAAGACAGAGGCCGCGGGGAAGCCTTTGGCCAGAACAGAGGGCGAGGAGAAGACTTTGGGCCAAACAGAGGCCGTGGCAGTGACTTTGGGCCAGGCAGAGGCCGGGGAGGTGACTTTGGGCCAAGCAGAGGCCGGGGAGGCGACTTTGGCCAGAACAGAGGCCGCGGAGGGTTTGACCAGCGGCCGGACAGAGGGGACTTTGACCAGAGCAAGGAGCAAGGAGGATTTGGCCCCAGCCAAGACAAAGATGACCTGGGCCAGAAGCAGGACAGAGATGGATTTGGCCAGAATGACAGCCAGCCACCTGTGCGAGGGGGCTTTGGCCGTGGCATGTTTGGTGGCCGAGGAGGGTTTGGCTCCAACAGGGGGAGAGGTGGATTTGGCCAAAATCAAGACAAAGGTGAATTTGGCCAAGATCAAGATCCAAGTGACCAAGACCAGAGTCAAGACGGAAGCAACTTTGGCCAGGCCCGAGGAAGGGGCGGCTTTGGCCGAGGGGACTCCCGGGGTGGCCGGGGCCGAGATGGCTTTGGTCGGGGCCGAGGTGGCTTTGGCCAAGGCCGAGGCGGCTTCAACCAAGGCAACTTTGACTCTAGCCCGAGCAAGGAAGAGTTTGGGCCGGGCCAGGGCCAGGGCCAGGACAGGTTTGGCAAGGACCCGGAGCCGGAGCAGTTTGGGTTCAACAACGAGCCAGGAAAGTTTAGCCCTGGGCTGGGTCGGGGAGGGCGAGGCCAGTGGGCCGGCAGAGGTGGTAGGGGTGGCCTCCACCAGGGAGAGCCTGACCAAGACCAGGGCACAAACTTTTGGCAGGGCAGACGAGACGGCCCCAGCCCCGACCAGCGGAGCAACAGCCCATGGTCTAATGCTGAACGCGACAGCTGGGGTGGCCGCGGCAGGGGGGGGAGGGGAGGCTTTGGCCCTGTGGGCCGGGGACAGCCCCAGCAGGAGGAAGAGGAGCAGGGCTTTGGCATGAGGGGAGGCGGCAGGGGCCAGGACCGCGGCAGCTCCAGCAGACCTTTCGGCCAGCGCGGTCGAGGCCGGGGAGGCTTTGGGTCAGGTGGTTTTGGCCAGGATGACCCCATGGCCAAGGAGGACGCCATGGGTGACCAGCCGGACCGGGGATTTTCTGACCTCGGCCAGATGAACAGTGACAGGGGAGACTTTGGCCAGCCTGGCTGGGGCCGGGGTCGTGCCCGGGGCCGAGGCCGAGGGGGTCAGGATGGCCCAGATGGGCCCGAATGGGAGCAGGGACCCCCAGGCCAAATGGGGGAGAGCGGCCGAGGTGGCCGTGGCCGGGGAGGATCCGGTGGTAGTCGCTGGGGGGATGATGACAGGGGCAGGATGGACGAGGGGCCTGGCGGATGGCAGGGGGAGGGCAGCGACCCCAGCTGGCGGGGCCGTGGGGGCTTTGATCCCTCCAGGCGAGGGCGGGGCAGATTTGACTCTGGCAGAGGTGGCAGGGGGAGGGGCGGCCCGGACTCTGAGGAGGAAGGGCCGAGGGGCTCTGAACCCCAGGAGTGGAGCCAGCGAGGCCGTGACTCACAAGGCTGGGGCCAGAGAGGCCGTGGCCGAGGATTCAATGACCGGGACAGTTGGGATCGCAGCAGTCAACCCGACAAGGATGACCTTGGTGGATTTGGCCGAGGCAGTGGCCCTCAAGAAAGCCGCTGGGGCAGCGACGACAGGGGCCGGTCCAGAGACAGTCCCTACGGCAGGGGCCGGGGCCGGGGCCGCGGAGGAGCTTGGTCTGGCCCAGAGCAGAAGGACCAGGGCCCATGGCAGGGCGATGACGGCCCTACCGACAACCCACCGTGGAGGCAGCCCGGCGGCAGGTGAGTGATGGCGGCCTGGCCAAGGACTGGTGTGTGTATGTGTGTATGTGTGTGTGTGTGTTTACCTAGTTGTAGTTTTACAGGGCCTGGGCTTACGCTCATGTGGTCCCGTCTCCATATTTGTATTTATTCAGTTTTTCTTTAAAGTTGTGCACACTCTTCGCCGATACTACATCCTCACTTAGTCTGTTCCAAACCTCTATGTTTCTTTGCGGGAAGCTATATTTCTTTGTGTTTCAAGCATCTTCCTTTCCTCAATTTTTTATTGTGTCCTTGTGTGTTGCTAGTGTTTCTTCCTTCTCTTAGTAGTAACTATGTATGTGTGTGTGTGTATATGTGTGTGTGTGTAGCTGAAGTAACACACAGCTTTGCCACCTGCAGGGGCTGGGGCGGCCCACAGCAGCAGGAGGATGATGGTCCAGGATGGGGCCGTGGGGGTGGCCAGCGTGACCGAGGCCGTGGGGGGCGAGGCAGCAACTCTCCCAATGGTGAGTGTTGTCCTGGTCTTCAGTGTCTCACAGTTCCCAGGCCTCGTGGTAACTGAAGGCACCTTTGTCCTCTGATGTACTACAGCCTAAGAAATATGTCCTCTAACAGGCTAGGGAACAACACTAGAAATAGGGATAGGAATGTTCAACCACAGTTCCTGAAATACCCTTGTGTGTGTGTGTGCTATCCATTGTTCCCCCCACAGCAGGTCGGGGAGGCTGGGGTCGTGGGCGGGGCGGTGGCGGCTGGGGGGGTGACGACTACATGCACCAGGATGAGCCAGTGGACCGCCGTGATGGCCCGCCGGGATGGAAAAAAGGTGAGCATGGGCCACGGGAAGGGGCAGAGGCACCCTCAGACTCAGAGTAACTGCTTGTTCTACATTTTGCACTATTTGAATACTTTCCTGTCTCCCTCTTCATACTTATTAGATCATGTTCATACTTGCCCTGCTTTATTCTTTGGCTTGGCATTGCAGTTATTTGTAGTTATTATTTTTAGTTTCTATTTGTCAATTTTGTCTTAGGGCCGTATTACAAGTCAAGCCCAAGAAGTTTCAGGTCCCTACAAAGGTTGGTTTAGGGGCTGTACTACAAGTCCAATCTGAGGAGTTTCAGGTCCCTACAGAATTCGGGATGAATAACTCTTTAGGGACCCGAAACTTCTCGGATTGGACCTGTAATATGGGCCTTATTTCTAGGTTTACATTTTACACTGTTCTTCAATATCCCATCAACTCATTATCTTATCTTCCTTCCAGGCGAGAGAGAGACCATCCCCGGCCTTGACTTAACTGACGCACCACCCAAGGATGCAAAGCCCGCAGGGGAGGTGGTGGAGGTGGAGGAGGAGGACAAGAAAAGAAAGAAGAGTGAAAGCAAAGACAAGGACGAAGAGGAGGCAAAGGAAGGGTCAGCCGCAAAGAAGAAGAAAACCGACACGGACACCAAAGCCGCTGTTTTCCACGAGCCTCAGGACGAGAAGATCGGTGAGTCGGCAAGGGGTCGGGGAGGAGGAGGCTGGGGCAGGGGAAGGGGTGGCAGGGACAGAGGGGGAATGGGCTTTGGCATGGGGACCGGGATGAACAGGGACGGAGGAATGGGAAGGGATGGAGGAATGGGAAGGGACGGAGGAATGGGAAGGGACAGAGGTATGGGATGGGACAGGGGAGGAAGAGGAAGAGGAGGAAGATGGAGGTACTAGAGCGGCAGCAGGATGGTTGTGGCTGCCGTGCTCAAGGTGTTTGTTTGATTACACTCCCTTGTTTTGTCTCCTTGACTTCTTGCTCTCCTCCTCCTCTTGGTTTCATTTCATCTTACTTGACTTGTGTGTTTTCCAAGTTGATTTGAAAGTTTTTGTATTTGACTGGTATTTGCTTTCCCTTCCATGTGCATTCTACATTTATATTACTCTTTATTTTCCTCCCTCTACATATATATATATATATATATATATATATATATATATATATATATATATATATATATATATATATATATATATATATATATATATATATATATTACCTGTTATTTTCTTCCATATTTTGTGTGGTGTTGCGTTGCTCTCAGTGAGGTTTGATTCTGTACCTACTCCTATCATTTTTTCCTCTGAAGAATTTTCAAGATTTATTTCCATTTTCATGCCCCCACTGGGTGAGGGGGGAGCCATGGGGATGTTGGCATGGCCCTCCAGGTGAAGGTGACAATTGGGTGACTGGGGATGGTGTGGGAAGTGTGGGCTTGGCTGAGTGCAGCCCTCGGGGGAAGGCACCCGTGTAGGGCTGGTCCTGTATCCTCTAGCATTAGTCTGGGCAGTGTGTGCTAGCTACACATGATGCCTGGTGCCTCTACTTCTGTAAAAGAGGAAAAGTTTCTTGTCCATTTCTTGTGTATTTCATTTATCACTGTGGAAGTACTTTGATGTAATGGTTGAAAAATGTGTTTAATGTTAAAGAAAGCAAAAGGCTTAGGTTTAGTTGGAGAAGCATGTGGGTTGTTGAGTGTAATAACACCCAAACATTTATGAGGAGAGACAACACAACCTTTTTTCAAATGGTCTGATGGGAGTTTGAAGTGTCCAAACATTTGAGGAGGAATGATTTTTTTTTTTTTTTTTTTTTTTTTTTTCAAATGGATGTGAAATGGCAATTTGATGGGACTGATTGTCCTGAAGGACATCAGTAAAATACCAAAGTTATGGATATCTTAGGGATGTGAAGGAAAGAATATGATTATGAGTGTTTACTGATGTATAACATGACAGAGAGAAATGTGAATGACATCTGAATATTGGCCTTGTGGCTCAGGCCTGCCTGAATGGTTGGTTGGTGCACACGTTCTGAGGAATTGTGGTGTGCTGAGGGAATGGCTGGGCCAGGGTATTGAAGTGGCAGGAATAGAAAAGATTGCAAGGCCACAAATACAGGTGTTTTGGCACCTTGTCCTGCTAGGAATCCCATGAGTTGATAACAACATTTTCTTAACTTTGTCTTTCCATACATCTGCTCCTTGCTTCCTGCAGTCCTCTCATCCTCTCCCACTTGCTCTCCTGCTTTTATCCACCCTGAAGGTGGTCTCTCCTCTGCATCTGTTCCATGTATCTTTGTCATGTTCTTTGAATTTGAGTGAATTATGCTAAACTTAATTGTAAGGTTTTCTGCAATAACTTCTATCTTGAAGTCAGTGAAGTCATATTTGTAACATGTCTTAATTTCATGACCATGAGTGATGGGTGAAGGGGTGTGACAAAAGGCATTGAATGCTTTTCATTCCTATAATTTATAATTTCATTAGTCTTTGCCTGAGGGGCACACCCAGTGGTAGGGATGGCAGAAACACCACAAACACGTGAAATGGCTCAGAAGGGTGACTCTGTAGTGAAGGCTGAGGTGGTGCTGGCGGCAGTGGTGGGAGTGTGGCCACAGCGACAGTGTGTGCTGAGTTCTTGAATCTTCATTAGTTCAGAACTCAAAAAAGGAGAGTTTTCCATCATCAGTTAATTCCCCCCCCCTTTTTTTGTGTGTGTGTTTGTGTCTGGCTTTGAAAAAGGGAATGGTGAATGGTGAAACTGATGCTTATGATGATGGTGAGGTGATAGAGAAGTGTCATGATGGTATTGAGGGCTAATGGTGTGATGGTGATGATGATGAGGGAGTTACTCATGAGATGTCATGAGTGGTGAGAGTAAGGAGATGATGGCTGCAATGGTGATGATGAGGGTGAGGAGGAGGGAATAGTGATGGTGGTGATGATGATGAGGGAATAGTGATGGTGTGGTGATGATGAGGATGGAATAGTGATGGTGGTGGTGGTGGTGATGAGGAGGGAATAGTGGTGGTGATGATGAGGGAATAGTAGTGGTGATGATGATGATGCTAATACATAAGGTTTTGGTGATGGCAGTTTTTCCTTGCCTTCATTTTAAATATATATTCAATTACTATTCAGTGTTAGAAGCTTTGACCAATTCACCGTGGACGAGGTGAGGCGAGGCGAGCGTCCCGGTGTTTGGTGTTCACTGAGTGTTGAGGGAGGTGCGTGTACTCATGGCCACCCTTGTACCGAGCAGTGTAGGACTTTAAGATGTTAGCACAAAAGATAAAAGTGGCAGCCCGTTTCTTGGTATCAGCACTGCACGGCACTGACGAAGCCTCGCCAGTGCCTAAGGTAGATAACTTTTTGTGTATGTTAACTCTTGTCATTTATATTGATAACCCTTTTCAGCAGTGAGGCAATGTGTAGCTGTTTTCATTTTGTATTCCTCGTCCTATTATAACTGCATGTAATGTCGGAGTGTAGCCGTGTGCCCGCATTGCCCCACACGTGTACACGCTGATGGGTTTTTGAGACACTTCCACAAGGCTGGGTGTCGGCACCAAGCATTCACTGGTGTGGTTCACCACCGAGTCAGAATTAGCTGTAAAGAAATGTTTCAATAAACTCCACCTAGGTGTAGGTTAAGTTTATCTCTTGACAATAAAGCTTGATTATTGCTGCCAAAGAATAATATTTGTACTTTCCTGACTTTAAAAGAAATCAATATTTGTGTTTTTATTTTAAACATTTAACCAAAACAGAGCTCTTAGGAACAAGAGATTTGTAATGGCAACTTTCATAATTGGTCATGAAGCAGCCCAGGCGAGGGGCAATGGCAAATGTGTGGAGCATCAGCACTGGATGCATAACATGAGTCTAACTTGCCCTTCAGCATCATCACCACCCACTGCCCTAACCCCTCATCATCAGGCCAGGCTGGAGCCACTGTCACTATATAGCCTTTACCTGACTACCCTGTGGTGGTGCCCTGTGGACTCTGCCCTAAAGCAGGCTGTTGCTGCCTCACCACCCACACTGTTTTACCAGCGGCAGGGCACAGCTCTTGTTTTGATATCTTGTTTGTCATGGGCATTAGGAACCCTCAGGGGCCAGGGGAGCTTTGAAATATATTCTTGATATATTAATGTTGAAATATAAGAATTATAATACAGTTAAATAAAAGGAAGATGATTCTTATCCATGGCCTCAGAAAGGGGCTGGGTTGTGTGGAGGCTTTGTTTCACTCCCTGTTGCAAGGGAAACAAAACAATTAAAGTCTGTGCCCCCTGAAGCTCTTCCTGTTTATCTGTTCCTGAACCCCATTAGTGAGGGTCTTGAAAAGTATGCCATCTGAGCTCTTTGCTCTCAGCCACAGGGGGCACAGTTCATAAAATTCAAATAAAGAATAGATCAGAAAATTTAAGTTGACAAAATTCAAACTAAAAGGAGAAAAGATTTAAGTAATAAGTCAATGACAACTGTATATGCATGGCCAGTGCCTTTCCTGGTTACCAGCTTCTTCATAACTCTGTAAATAGCAAGGCTGCTTACACACACAACCACCACACACCACACCTCATGACACCAGCCGTCCCACCAGTGGACTCTTTACATTGTACATACAAACAGCACACTTCAGAAGACCTCAGTCAAGGTTTGTCAAGTGCAGAGTGATGGTTACCAGTGTGAGTGAGTGTGGATGAGTGACAGTGTGAACAAGACAAGGCACTTGACATGTCCACAAAGCACCTTTGAAAAGTTAAGAAATGGTGACATGTAAATGACAGACTTCACTTCATTGATATCTCGGCCGGACGCCGGCCTCAAGAAAGAATGGTTGATAGATAGGAGTTTGAATAACAGATTTGACACGCTGACTTCTTATCCTTGCAATGCCTCCTCCTAAAAGATACAGCTTCTTGTGAGTATTTCAGTGCAAGGTCACTTTGAATAGTTCTTTTCTTCTCTCTCTCTTGACTGGTGAACGGCCAAATGATAAAAAGGAATGGAAGAGTGTGCAAGGCTTGATGAATGATGGTGAGCTGCACTCAACCTGGAGGGCACTAGCATGGCACCAGGTACCAGGTAGTGGTGTGCCATGCGTGGTGAGGCGATGGCACGTCATTACTGGTGTCAGGGTGAGGCCTGGTCTGGACACGAGGGGCTGTGCAGGCCATGTGAACTGTACGGTCTCTCCTTCAATGACAATTTTATTGCTTGAACGCCCAGTCCTGCGGAGTGCAGGAGTTGGGGATCAAGGAGGTGGAAGAGGAAGGAGGTAAAGCAAGGAAGGAGGAGGTAAAGAGAAGGAGGAGGAGGTAAAAAAGTAAGGTGGAGGAGGAGGAGGCTCACTTTTTTAAGCATATAGAAACTTTGCAGTATCTTAAGTATTGCATGCAGTATGCTTGTTCTTTAGGCTTAAGTTTGTATTTAAAAGTATTAAAAGTTCATTGAGCTGAGCAAGGCGCTCCAAGCTGAGGGCAGAAAGGAGGAGGAGGAGGAGGAGGAGGAGGAGGTGCTGTGCCTGTTTCAGCATCCAGGCAAATATTCTGTGTTGAAAAACAAACATCTTGATCATAAGTGACTGATGCTCTAAGTTAAAAAGCTTACTTCCATATATATATCTCTGAATTTGAAATAAACTGAGGAATAGTGAACAAACAGGAATGGTACATTCACCTGAACAGGTTTGCATTTTAAATGCATGTGAAACCTATTTCCTTTTTCTTGGCTTCCCTCCTTTCCTTCTTTTCTTCCTAGCATTCCTTCATAAATTCATTCTATTTTCTTTGTATCTTTCTTCCTCTCCGTTTTTTGTTCAAAATTTCTTTCTCATGTCCTTCCATGTGTCCTTTCTTCATGGGGCTCGGGTGGCTCAGTGGGTGCGGTGCTTGGCTCACGACAAGTTGTGAGTTCAAGCCCCGCCCGTTGTGGCTGCTTGGTGTGGGAGGCAGCGCTTTAGCCTTAGTACAGCCGTGTGGTCTCGGCTACCTAGCTTGGGAGTGTTCTTTAGTCACCCTTTTTTTCCCTCCTGTTTCATCTTTCCTTCTAACTCTGCATATCCTTTCCTTATCTACCTTTTTACCTTCATTCTCTCTGCATGCTTTCTTACCCTAATTCTTTCTCTTCTTTCGTTTGTTCTTTGTCATCTTTTTTCTTCTCTCCTCAGTTTCATCTTTCTATCTTTACATTTCCTTTCCTTTTCTATCTGTTTACCTTCCTTCTCGCTCTACATACTTTCTGACCCTAATTCTTTCTCTTCTTTCATTCCTTCTGTCTCCATTCTCAATTATTCTTTTCTCCCTCTTTCATTCCTTTGCGAGGGGACTTCGTGGTGCAGTGGTTAGCACACTCGGCTCACAACCGAGAGAGCCCGGGTTCGATTCCCGGGCGGAGTGGAAAAAATTGGGCGGCTTTTCCGATACCCTACGCCCCTGCCCACCCAGCTGTGAATGGGTACCAGGTATTAATCGGGGGTTGTGTCCCGTCTCCTGGGATCTGTTCCCTTCTATAATTCCTTCCCCTTCTGTCTCTCCGGCATATGACCACAGATGTTGCGCCAACTAAACGAAACTTTCCAAACTTTTCCGTCAGTCTCGATTCTCAATTATTCTTTTCTCCTTCTCTTCTTCCTTTGCGTACTTTCTTACCCCAATTCTTTCTCATTCCTTCTACTGTCTTCGTTCTCAATTACTCATTTCTCCCTCCTTCCTTCCTTCCTTTCCGAGTAACAAGTCTGCTCTAAGGTGACACTCAAGGCACTGAGCACAAGTTTGAGATGTCCCGAGCAAAGAGTGCAAACAGCCGTACGTCCGTACGTCCATGCATACAGGATGGTCACGGCTGCCGAGCAAAGACCCTCCCTCCCTGGTGCCTGCTTGCTGGGGCACTTGCTGATGAATAAATAAAGAACGAGATGATGTAATGCTACTGATTGATGTTTTCCTTCATTCTGTTCCGTCATTCCCTGCTTCATTCTTTCTCTGTTTCTTTCTTTCCTTCTTTCTGTCACTTCATTCCCCCTTTCATTCTTTCTCTATTTCTTTCTGTCACTTCATTCCCCCTTTCATTCTTTCTCTCTTTCTGTCCCTTCATTTCCTCTTTCATTTTCTCTGTTTCCTTTTTTCATTTCTTTCTTTGCATAAAAATAGGGACGATAAATTGTAGTACTGTTTGATGTTTTTTTTCCTGCTTCATTCTTTTTCTATTTCTTTCTTTCCTTCTTTCTTTTCTTTCTTTTGCTTGTAATTAAATAAGATAGCGGTATTGAATGATGCTTTCCTTCTTTCTTTCTGTGTCCCTTCATTTCCTGCTTCATTCTTTCTCTAATTCTTTCTTTCCTTCCTTTCCTTCTTTCCTCCATTTTCTTCTTTCCTTCACTTCCTTCTTTTCTTTCTTTGCCTTTAAATAAAGAGTGAGGTAAATAATGGTATTGAATGTTTTCCTTATTTGTTTTCCTTCATTCCCTGCTTCATTCTTTCTTCTTTTTCTTCTTTCTTTCCTTTTCTTCTTTTCTTTCTTTGCTTAGAAATAAAGAACATGAGTATTGGTTCTGTACGATGCTCTCCTTCCTTCCTTCTTTCTGTTCCTTCATTCCCTGCTTTCATTCTTTTCCTGTTTCTTTCTTTCCTTTCTAAATAGTGGTGTTGAATGA
This sequence comes from Eriocheir sinensis, assembly GCF_024679095.1. Taxonomy (NCBI): domain Eukaryota; kingdom Metazoa; phylum Arthropoda; class Malacostraca; order Decapoda; family Varunidae; genus Eriocheir; species Eriocheir sinensis. Next base: position 6,829,526 of record NC_066569.1, on the reverse strand, counting down.
TGTTTTCCTTCCCTCTGTTCCTTCATTTCCTTTTTCATTCTTTCTCTACTTCTTTCTTTCCTTTTCTTTCTGATGTTTTCCTTCTTTCTTTCTGTTCCTTCATTTCCTGCTTCATTCTTTCTTTCTTTCCTTCCTTTTCCTTCTTTTCTTTCTAAATGGTGGTGTTGAATGATGTTTTCCTTCCCTCTGTTCCTTCATTTCCCTTTTCATTCTTTCTCTACTTCTTTCTTTCCTTTTCTTTCTGATGTTTTCCTTCCCTCTGTTCCTTCATTTCCTGCTTCATTCTTTCTTTCTTTCCTTCCTTTTCCTTCTTTTCTTTCTAAATAGTGGTGTCAAATGATTTCCTTCCCTCTGTCCCCTCATCCTTGCTTCATTCTTTTTTATTTCTTTCTTTCCTTCTTTTCCTTCTTTCCTTCACTTCTTTCTTTGGTTAAAATTAAAGAACATGATAAGTATTGGTGCTGTACAATGTTTCCCTTCCTTCCTTCTCTCTGTTCCTTCATTCCCTGCTTCATTCTTTCACTACTTCTTTCTTTCCTTCATTTTCTTTCCTTCACTTCCTTTTTTTCTTTGCTTATAAATAGAAAACAAGGTAAACAGTGGTCCTATATGATGTCTTCCTTCTTTCTTTCTGTTTCTTCATTCCCTGCTTCATTCTTTTTTTTCTTTCTTTCCTTCCCTTTCTCCATTTTCTTCTTTCCTTCACTTCTTTCTTTCTGTTCCTTCATATCCTGCTTCACTTTCTCTATTTCTTTCTTTCCTTGCTTTTCTTTTCTTTCTTTCCTTCTTCCCTTCCTTTGCTTATAAATAAATAAAAAAACAAGGTAAATATTGTTAGTGAATGATGTTTTTCTTCCTTATTTGTGTCCCTTCATTTCCTCTTTCATTCTTTCTCTGTTTCTTTCTTTAATTCTTTTAATTTCTTTCATTTCTTTGCTTATGAATAAATAACGTGGTAAATATTGGTATTGAATGGTTTCCCTCCTTTCTGTCCCTTCATTTCCTGTTTCATTCTTTCTCTACTTCTTTCCTTCCTTCCTTCATTCTTTCATTCTCTTCTTTCTTTCTTTGCTCATAAATAAATAGGTGAATAGTGATACTGAATGATGTTTTCCTTCCTTCTTTCTGTCTCTTCATTTCCTGTTTCATTCTTTCTCTACTTCTTTCTTTCCTTCCTTTCATTCTCTTCTTTCTTTCTTTGCTTATAAATAAATAGGTGAATAGTGATACTGAATGATGTTTTCCTTCCTTCTCTCTGTTCCTTCATTTCCTGCTGCTTCATTCTTTTTCCTTTTCTTTCCTTCATTTCTCTCTCTTTCCTTTCCTTCTTTCTTTTCCTCCTTTGCTTATAAATAGAGAACAAGGTAAATAGTGGTTCTGAATGATATTTTCCTTCCTTCCTTCATTTCCAACTTCATTCTTTCACTACTTCCCTCTTTCCTTCCTCTCTTCCCTCCCTATTTCATTCCCTCCTTTTTCCTTTCATTTTCCTTCCTATTTCCTTCATATATTTTTTCTTATAAATATAATGAATTTTCTTGCTTCCTTCCCTCTTGGAAAACTTGGGAAAAGTAAACTGTGATAACCTGGATGTTACACTTGTCCTGCGTGTGCTTGGGGTGAAGGGTTCTGCCCACCACAGGCTCAAGGGACAAAGGTAGTTGAACACAATGTGCTAATTTTGGTAAATTCTGCTGTTTATATCCACTTAAGTTTCAAAATAAGGAGCACTTAGAATAGATACAAGCAAGTTGAAAAGAATCGTTGTCTTTAACATGTATACCGAAGGGAATTGAGGAAATAACAGCAAGTTAAGCAAGCAACAAGACATTAGAGTCTTAATTCAGGATCACTCCTGTTGAGTCTATTTGAATGTGTGGCTGTGAATATCCTAGAATAGGAATTGCTCCTGACAACCCCCTAAAATGGCCTTGAGTGCAAAGTTTGATTAAAAGTTCACTGGAGCTTAAAAGGTTCATCAAAGGTACACAACAATGATCTTTAAAAGTGACAGAAACTTCTTAGATGTAAATATCATCCAAGCAAGGCAGCAATATTCCACTGACATTTACTGTAAGCTGCCAGACATGTTTTCGAGTTGGTGGTTTGAAAAGTTCATTGTGTTGCATTAATGATGTAAAACTTCTGGCACTGTCATCATGAACAGGTGTGTGAAATGTAGAGGAAGTGTGTGGCTGATTACATGTCAGTAATTGCTGGAAGGTGACTTTGGGGGTGCAGAATAATGGAAACAAACAAAATGTGTGGGGATTTTATGAATTACTGAAAGGTGAAGACGAGATTGCTGGTGAAAGGCTGGAAGGTGACTTTGGGGGTACAGAATAATGGAAACAAACAAAATGTGTGGGGGTTAAAGAATTACTGAAAGGTGAAGACGAGATTGCTGGTGAAAGGCTGGAAGGTGACTTTGGGGGTACAGAATAATGGAAACAAACAAAATGTGTGGGGGTTAAAGAATTACTGAAAGGTGAAGACGAGATTGCCGGTGAAAGGCTGGAAGGTGATAATCGGGAAGTGCAAAAGATTACCACTTAAGAGACCGGATGATTTTGGGCAACAGAAAATAAGAGGATTAGGGAAGAAAGGAAAGTAGATGAGGTTGAAGGAGGATGCAGGAAATATATGTTTCAGGGATGAGATCATTTTGTGGAAAGAAACATTTTAGTGATGATTAAAAAATTAGCTAAGCAAGTGAAAGGCAGGAATGGTATTTTGGGAGATGCAAAAGACATGGTAATTGTATTTATTTTGATGATATTTTGTGGTGTTGGTAAATGTATGTAGGATTAAAATGAGAAGGGAGAGTGCCGGAAGTATAGAAGCTTGGGAGGAGAGAAAGAAGAAAAATTGTACTTGAAAGGAAAATGATAAGTTCTTACAAGCAAAGAAATGAGAACAGTAAACAGAGGTATAAAAAAAAAAAAAAAAATAAATAAAGATAAGCAAATAAGTCATGGATGGAAAACTACTCTCGGCAATTAAGGATCCTCGCAGGTCAAATGAACTGTGACGTAAAGCCATTGGGGTGTTGAATATAGGAATGCTTACAAAAAACTTGGCATAGCTTATCAAAAGTTGCGATGTAATGTAGATGTGGTTGAACATAGGAGTGTGTACAGAATATTTTACATGGCTGCTGAAAGGTTGTGATGGAGTGGCAAAGTGATTGAATATAGAAGTGTGTACAGAAGGTTTTACATGGCTAATCAAAAGTTGTGATGGAGTGGCAATGTGTTTGAATATAGTAATGCATATAGAAGACTTGGGATAGCTGATTAAAGGTGATTTAGAGGCGATATGGTTGAATATAGGAGTGTGTACAGAAGGTTTTATATGGCTAATCAGAGGTTGTGATGGAGTGGCAATGTGTTTGAATATAGTAATACGTATAAAAGACTTGGGATAGCTGATTAAAGGTGATTTAGAGGCGATGTGGTTGAATATAGGAGTGTGTACAGAAGGTTTTACATGGCTAATCAGAGGTTGTGATGGAGTGGCAATGTGTTTGAATATAGTAATGCATATAGAAGACTTGGGATAGCTGATTAAAGGTGATTTAGTGGCGATATGGTTGAATATAGGAGTGTGTAGAGAAGGTTTTACATGGCTGATCAATGGTTGTGATGGAGTGGCAATGTGTTTAAATATAGTAATGGATATTGAAGACTTGGGATAGCTGATTAAAGGTGATTTAGAGGCGATATCGTTGAATATAGGAGTGTGTACAGAAGGTTTTACATGGCTGATCAAAGGTTGTGATGGAGTGGCAATGTGTTTGAATAAGTAATGCATATAGAAGACTTGCCATAGCTGATTAAAGGTGATTTAGTGGTGATGTGCTTGAATATAGGAGTGTGTACAGAAGATTTTACATGGCTGATCAATGGTTGTGATGGAATGGCAATGTTTTTGAATAAGTAATGGATACAGAAGACTTGGGATAGCTGATTACAGGCTGTGATTTATTGGCGATGTGGTTGAATATACGAGTGTGTAGAGAAGGTGTTACATGGCTAATCAGAGGTTGTGATGGAGTGGCAATGTGTTTGAATATAGTAATGCATATAGAAGACTTGGGATAGCTGATTAAAGGTGATTTAGAGGCAATATGGTTGCATACAGGAGTGTGTACAGAAGGTTTTACATGGCTAATCAGAGGTTGTGATGGAGTGGCAATGTGTTTGAATATAGTAATGCATATAGAAGACTTGACATAGCTGATTAAAGGTGATTTAGTGGCGATGTGGTTGAATATAGGAGTGTGTACAGAAGGTTTTACATGGCTAATCAGAGGTTGTGATGGAGTGGCAATGTGTTTGAATAAGTAATGGATATTGAAGACTTGCCATAGCTGATTAAAGGTGATTTAGTGGTGATGTGGTTGAATATACGAGTGTGTACAGAAGGTTTTACATGGCTAATCAAAGTGGCAATGTGTTTGAATACAGTAATGCATATAGAAGACTTGGCATAGCTCATTACCAGTTGTGATGGAGTGGAGATTTGGCTGATTATAGGAATGCACATAAAACTTGACATTGCTTAATAATGATCGTAAAATAAGTTGTGGAGGGCATGAACAGATCAATAGTTTGGACTCCCTGGAAAGAACGGGAGATGAAGCAACAAGTGTTCAAATTCAAGGTTAAAAGGGTGATGGGGTGAGAAGATGTACACCCCCCGCATTTTTATTTCTTGTGTGTGTGTGGCCCATAGCACTGGTAGGCTCTCTTGATGGGCCTGGCCTGGCACACGACCCAGCCTCTTAGTGACGCAGGTGAATTTTCCCATCGTGCGTAGCAATTCGAATGGTGCACATGAATTAGCAGGCACACTCCTACGTCTCAAAGGCCCAGAGAGCAAGCAGTAAATAGAGTAAAAGCGAACGTGAGACAAATTAGCAGGCACACTCCTACGTCTCAAAGGCCCAGAGAGCAAGCAGTAAATAGAGTAAAAGCGACCGTGAGACAAATTAGCAGGCACACTCCTACATCTCAAAGGCCCAGAAAGCAGTGCCAATTCGAACGATGCACTCAAATTAGCAGGCGCACTCCATTCTCAAGGCACAGAAAGCAAGCAGTAAGCAGTGCCAATTCGAACGATGCACTCAAATTAGCAGGCGCACTCTATTCTCAATGCCCAGAAAGCAAGCAGTAAGCAGTGCCAATTTGAATGGTGCACTCAAATTAGCAGGCGCACTCCATTCTCAAGGCACAGAAAGGAAGCAGTACCAATTCGAACGGTGCACGCAAATTAGCAGGCGCACTCCATTCTCAAGGCACAGAAAGCAAGCAGTAAGTAGATAAAGAGTCACCTTGAGGCAAATAAGCAGACACACACCATTCTCAAGGCCCAGAAAGCAAGCAGTAAGTAGAATAACCCTGACCTTTTCAAACCAAGACCTTCCCCAAACCATACATACAAGCCACACAGAGTCGTGCTTGTGTAGTGTTAAGGGCTAAGCCACCTCACACTTGTTCCCAGAGCTGAAACTTGGCGCCGAGCCCCTTAAGATCGGCCCCATTGGAGTGCCGCCGCGTAAGCATGAGAAGTTCACAATGCCGGGCGAGTGGTATGACGACGAGGATGAGCGTGAGGGGACGGAGGGCGGCGGTGAGCAGGAGGATCAGGACAAGGACGGCAAGAAGGTGAGTGAACGCAGGGACGAGATGTGTGCAGTTGAGGAGAGGAATACATACCCACTTGAAACTCGTGACCCGGTACCTCATTTTCACTCGCCAAGTCACATAAAGGAGGCAAGATGAGAAACAGAGCAGAGGATGAGGGAGAGAGAGGAATATTAACTCACTTGAAACTCGTGACTGGGTTCCTCATTTTCGCTCGCCAAGTCACATAGAGGAGGCGAGATGAGATATGCAGCAGGGGATGAGGGAGAAGGAGTGGATTGTGAAGAAGGGGTAGAAAGGAGTAGAGTGTGAGGAAAGCAGAGAAAGGAGTGGAGGGTGAGGAAGGAAAGGGAAGGAGAAGAGAGGGATGGACTGGTGAAGGAGGAGAGTGACTTGTCGAGTGGAAAGAGGCTACCAAGTCACAGTGATTTTTGAGGGAAGACAGTTGCATTTTGTCCTCAGCTGTACACTGGTGGATATTTTAATGCACACACACACACACACACACATAAGTTAAGACAGCATTGTATTTTGTCCTTAACTACCTAAGTGGATATATTAACACACACACATAAGTTAAGACAGCATTGTATTTTGTCCTTAACTACCTAGGTGGATATATTAACACACACACACAGAGTCAACCTTCCCTCACCCTCAGGACACAAAGGAGCAGCAGCAGACCCCCTCCAAGCTGCCCCTTGCCGGCCCCCTTGTGAAGCAACAGCCGCAGCCATCCCCACACCGGCGTGGAGACCCAATGACCCCGGGCTTTGGTGGCAGTCGGTTTGGAGGGCCGCCCCAGAGAGGGTTTGGCCCCGACCGCCCCGATCTTGGCCCCAACCGCCCCGATCTTGGCCCCAACCGCCCAGATCTTGGCCCCAACCGCCCCGATCTTGGCCCCAACCGCCCCGATCTTGGCCCCAACCGCCCCGATCTTGGCCTCAACCGCCCCGATCTTGGCCCCAACCGCCCAGATCTTGGCTCCAACCGCCCTGATCTTGGCCCCAACCGCCCTGATCTTGGCCCCAACCGCCCCGATCTTGGCCCCAACCGCCCCGATCTTGGCCCCAACCGCCCCGATCTTGGCCCCAACCGCCCCGACATTGGTCCCAACCGCCCCGACCTTGGCCCGAGTCCTGGCCTACCTGAGTTTAGGGACTCCCCGATGGGTGAACCGTGGAGGGACTGCCCGTGGCCAGACCAGCGCAGGGTGATGCAGGTGAGGAGGGATGTCAAGGGGAGATGGGGGCTGGTGGTGTGGTGGTGGTGGTGGTGATGGCTGTGGTTGTAGTTGTGGTGGTGATGGTGATGGTGCTGTTGGTAGTGGTGGTGGTGGTGGTGATGGTTGTGGTTGTAGTTGTGGTGGTGATGATGGTGCTGTTGGTAGTGGTGGTGGTGGTGGTGATGATGGTGATGGTGCTGTTTGTAGTGGAAGGTGGTGGTGGTGATGATGTTTTTTTATTTACTTATTTATTTATTTATTTTTTAAACAGAGGAGACAGCTCAAGGGCACAAAAAAAGGAAACAATAATAAAAAAAAAGCCCGCTACCGGGAAAAGTCAGTCAGTCTCTTCTGTTGTTTATTTTTTTATACAGTAAGGAAGACAGACTAAGGTAAAGAACTAAGCAAATATATATAAAGCAATGCCTGTGATAAGCTGCCTCGTAATAGTGGAACAACAAGTGACAGTGACGTAAAACTGCCATTATTTCCTTCATTTGTCTCGGTAACATTTATTTTCACCCCCTCGTGCCCAGGACCTGGACCCCGTCATGAGCCGGGAGTACTGGGAGAGGGAGCGAGTGGGCCGCTGGGACACATACCCGGGACATGCAGACCACGCGAGGGATGATGCGGACAGGTGCGTGTGTTTTTACCTAGTTGTATTTACCTAGGTGTGACATACGGGAAAAGAGCTACACTCGCGCTGTCCCGTCTCCATATCCTCTCTTATCCAACTTTTCCTTAAAATCATGAATGTTTCTAGCACAAACCTTGTGTGTGTGTGTGTGTGTGTGTGTGTGTGTGTGTTTACCTAGTTTTACCTAGTTGCAATTTTACAGGGTCTGATCTACGCTCGTGTGGTCCCATCTCCATATCTAGACTTGTCCAGGTTTTCCTTAAAGTTGTGCACACTCTTCACCGGTGGAGGAGTGCAGGGCTGAGTGCAGTGTGTAGCAGGCCACCAGGGAGCCAGAATCAAAATGTGTGATCAGGAAAGGCAAGACTAGTCAGGATATTGTGTGAACTGTTTAGAGCAATTTGAGGTCATGTGGCTCCTCCTCCCCCTAAGATGGAGAACGCCACCCCTCACAAACCCTTTGTTCCCTGTCCTCCCCAGGTATCCGCCTCGCCGTGGACCGCCAGAGTACTGGGACGACACCCACCCCCGCCACGGTGACCGGCCCCCCAGGGAGCCCTTCCCTGACGACGGGCCGCCCCACCGCTCACGCTGGGACTACTACGAGGGGGGGCGAGATGACCCTTACCCCCCGCGGGATGACCCCTACTACAAGGACTACTATGACCGCTACGACAGGGACCCTTATGCCGACCCCTACAGGGACAGGGATCGCTACGAGAGAGACCCTTACGGCGACCCCTACAGTGACCGCTACTCCGACCGTTACCGTGATTCCTACAGGCCGAGAGAACGCTCACCATACCCCCCAGGCCACCCCGACGACCCTTACCCATACCCAAGGGACCGCTGGGACCCCTATGGCCGAGACCCACGGGATGAGGAGAGGGACAGAGAGCCCCCACCAGGACCCCCCTCAGCCAGAGTGGATAAGCCTGCCGTGGTGGACTATGGCCATGGTTCAGCCCTGAGAGGTGAGGGACGAGAAGTTTTACTGAATTACTCCACGCTTCTAACTTTTACATCCATATCCCCTGACATAAATATTCCTTTTTCATCATCGAAACTTTAACCCGGTAGCTGCTGGGATGATGTTTCTTAACCCGGTAGCAGTGACAGGCCAAACTTGTGGCTTTACCGTGTAGCAATGACGGGCCAAATTTGTGCCATGATATAAACCCCCCAAAATAGATGATGCATAAACTGATCACAAATGCTTTGACATATATTTTGAAATTGTTTTTGTGAGTGAAGATTTTTTCTCATTTTTCTTGCTTAGAGGGACCATTAAGAAACATGATCCCCGCAGTTACCAGGTTAAAGGTCCCTCTAAGCGACAATAATGAGAAAAAAATCGTCACTCGCACAAACCATTTCATAATATGTATCAATGCATTTGTGATCAGTTTATGCATCGTCAATTTTGGGGGTTTATATCATGGCAAAAATGTGTTTTGTCGCTGGTACATGGTAAAGCCACAAATTTGGCCCGTCGCTGCTACTGGGTTAAACTGCCTCAAATCCTTCTAAAATCTCTCTCTCTCTGTCTTGCATATTTTTTCCTTTCGACCTTTTCTCTCTGCACTTCCAACTTCCTCTTTCATATCCCGTGGCAGCTACTTTTTTTAGCTCAAAATTATTCTAACATTACCTGAAATCTGCTAAAATCTTTATCTTACATTTCTTTCCCTTCGATCACTCTCTTTACTTCCAGCTGTCTCATTCATATTCCGACATAGCCTTTTATTTCTGTTTTAATTTCAAAGCTTTTCTAACAGTGCCTCAGAACCTCTTAGTCTCCTTATCTTTGATGGATTGGGTATATCAGTGTTTTGTTCATGTACTCATCAGGTGGATCTAATGTTTGTTCTTTTCCTCCCCTGCAGCCAAACAGCCTCCGTCCAGGGACAGGTCGCCTTACTCTTCACGATCTGACCAATACCATCGACAGGTCAGTAGTGTTGTTGTTATGCACAGAAAGTTCCATATCGTTCGAGAATCGCATGGCTGTCAGGCTTGCATTTTACAGCCAGCAGCAGTCAGATACTCGCTGGCTACCACACCACAGTTGGACTTAGCTGTTGTTGGTGGTAGAGGTTCAAGCTGTATTTATGACCTATTGAGCCTTTTTTTGTCTCTTTCACTCCACTTTTTTCACTCATTCTCACTTTGGTATTTATCACAACATAACCTGTTCAGTAGTTTTCATCTCATGCTGTATTTGGATTGATTTCTTTGACACAACTTAAGGCCTTTGAATCATCCTCGTTAAGGTCACTTTTTCCTTAACATTCTTCACCACACAGTGCAGGAAGGATTCAGCCGCCAGATACCACCTAAAATAACCGCCTTAATTAGTTTGGTTGCCTCTTACACTAAACACCTCCAGCACTCCATACACTCAACCACGTTTCCTCCTCTCCGCCAGGGCTACGATGGGTTCGATCCTTCACTCCGCGACCACCACCTAAGAGGCAGCAGGGAGGATGACCGAGGATCCCCCTGGGGACACTCAAGACACCCGCGCGACCCAATGGGGAGGGATAGGGACCGTTCACCCTCACGCCACTCCCCAGGCCCAAGACAAAGCCACATGCCCCGTGCCCCCAGCCCCCCAAAGCTCCCATCACCCCAGCAGGAAGAAGAGGAAGAGGAGGAGGAGGTGGAGGAAGAGGAAGGGAATGTGGTGACGATTGATGACCTGGTGAACATTCCCGGACGGTTCATGAGGCCGCCCAAGATTGTTATTGTTCTCCGGGGACCACCGGGGGCAGGCAAGACCACTGTGGCCAGGATGATCAAGGTGAGGGGCTGACAGACTGGCTGATAGACTGACGGACTTGCTGATGGACTGGCTGATAGACTGATGGACTGGCTGATAGACTGATGGACTTGCTGACTAACTAACTGATGGATGACTGACTGATTGATGGACATGGCTGACTGACTAAATACTTAACCTGACTAACTGACCTGGCTGACTGACTGACTGGCTGGCTGACTGACTGACTGGCTGGCTGACTGACTGACTGGCTGGCTGACTGACTGACTAGATACCTAACTGAGTGACTAGCTGACTGAGTAAATGACTAACTATCTAACTGATTGAATTGACTGACTCACTGGCTGACTAAATGCCTTACCTAACTAACTTAAAGACTAACTGATTAATTAACTAACTAACTGACTGATGGACTGACTGGCTTTTTGACTGGCTAACTTATAAAATTGGGAGTGATAGCGAACTACTGGAAGTGTGTTAGTAAATTCTGGGAGTGTTAGTGAACTCTGACCTAAAACTAAGGAAGCAATGTATTAGTGCGAGGAATAGGGCTAACACTAACAGGGTATTAGGCTTTATTAATCGGACGGTAACCAACAGGAGTGCAGAGGTCATTCTCAGACTCTATTTAGCGTTAGTTAGGCCACACTTAGATTATGCTGTCCAGTTTTGGTGCCCACACTACAGAATGGACATCAACTTGCTAGAATCAGTTCAGAGGAGGATGACCAAGATGATTCAGAGGCTGAGGAACCTCCCATATCAAGATAGGCTGAAACATCTCAACTTACATTTGCTAGAAAGATGAAGAGTGCGGGGAGATCTGATAGAAGTATTCAAATGGGTCAAGGGTTACAACAAAGGCGATATAAGTAAAGTCCTGAGAATTAGCCAGCAGGATAGAACACGCAGTAATGGATTTAAATTAGAAAAGTATAGATTTAGGAGGGAAATAGGCAAGCATTGGTTTAGTAATAGGAGTAATAGGTGGTGAGGGAATGGAATAGACTCAGCAATCAGTGAGCGCAGGGATGATAGCTTGTTTTAAGAGTAGACTTGATAGCTACAAGGATGAGGATGACAGGTGGCAGTGGGGGGAATCTGGAGCTGCCCTGTGTAGGCCATTAGGCTTTTTGCAGTCTCCCTATGTTCTTATGTAACGAAGGGACATACCAGAAGTCGGGAGGCATGCAACTCAATACTATCAAGTGCTTTTTAGAATGTTAACGAGAGTAATAATAATAATGAAACTGGTTCGGTGCTAGTTAGTTCCTCCTCTAACACCACACCCCTTCGCTAACCCATCACATAACCCACCCCATCCCTCACTCACTTCTTTCCTCCCTCTTACACACTTTTTCCTCTCCCTTCCCCTCACACACTTTTGTTTCCTCTCCCCTACATACTTTTTTTCCTCCTCTTTTAATTGTCACCTAACTTTTTGCTATTCATTTCTCTCCATCCCTCACTCATCCACTGTGTCTCCACGCCAGGACCGGGAGGTAGAGAACGGAGGCTCCCCACCGCGCATCCTCAGCCTCGACGACTACTTCATGGTGGAGACCGAGAAGATGACCAACGACCCTGAAACTGGC